>NW_027109708.1:202500-224583 GCF_000696795.3 Halyomorpha halys
CTATATTTAAAATGGCTAAATATATTCTTTTATGCTCTAACTTAAATTTATTTGTATGAGTGATGTAAATAAAAAGAGAGAAAATTTTGTAGAATTGAAACATTAGAAAAATTACACATACTAAAAGGACGATATAAAGCTGGAAAAATGTGTAAGGGAAGAATTAATAAATAATAAAATGGAAACAAATAAATCATGTATAATTCTTGTACACGATGTGGAACTTTTTATAATGCCACATTTTAAAAAAATATATATGCTGTATATATATATATATAATATATATTTTTATTAATAGGATTATAAAAAAATTGCGCTTCACCATTTATAAGTATGCTGAGTATAAGGCAACCCAATGAAGTTGGGCAACACAAAAGTTTTTATTGAAGTGTGTTTCTCTCTCTTATTCCTTTCATTCTAACCTGCAGTATTTTAGTTTAAATGGTGTTTGAAATGATTTGTGTAAGCTAATAAAAAAATAATTCTATAGATAGAGTATGTTGATAAACTGAACAGCAAGAAAAAGTTGCGTGAAATTCCTCTTGGAATTGTAAATAATAGGAAGAATCTTGTCAGGTGGTTAAATTCGGGAAGGAACAAACCCTTTTTAACAGAAGAGGGACCATAAAGGTTGTACGTGGGAGGGGTCGCCTACGGAATCCGCCTAGTAAACAGAGTATGGGACCGTTTGGATTTAGGTTGGAGTTAGTTTATTTCCCTTCGGATCGATTATATATTTGCATCCGAGCGGAACATTGCCCGTTAATAAAGGCGGGAACACGATATTGCCGGGAAACGGACGATCGGGCGAATATTGCATAGTCACTGTCGCACGATCCACTCACCCAGTTCTTTATATGTCAACAATCTTCATGAATACTCCATTCGGAATCGGATTCCGCTCGGAGGAGAAAAATGTGGAAGCTTTAGCAGCACTTACCGATAGTAATAGACTTTTTTTGAAATGTTTGACAATGTTTACACTAATAAATACATTCAAGCTCCAAATGTGGGTCTAAAATTACAACTTACGACTTCTAATACAAAAATAAAAATACCAAGTCTAAAATCACCAATAAAAATATCAAGTTCTAAAAAAATAGATCATATTTGAAAAGGTTATTCATGTAATTAGGAATAATACACTTTATAAACGTTATCTTCAGGTCATATGATCCGCATAATTTGAAACTGAAATGGTTAACTTGAAAATCGCATCACTTACACTTAATAACCGTATTATCAATATCTTATGTGCTGAAGCTTCAATAATCTAGTTAAAAATATCAGCTCCCAAATTTGTTAAATTAAAATCCAAGCTATTTATTAAAATTTGGAAACCTTTTTTTCTCTAAATTTATTTATCGGCTAATATAATTAATCTTTTCACTAAGTTTTTAATAATATATTCATAAGAGTTTTAAGAAAATACATATGTATGTATAAAAAAAGATGTTGAATTGAAGATGATTATTGAAAGAAACTTAGCAACCAACGTCATTACCAACTTATCCATCTATAGCTGTATCAGTTGTAAAAAAGAACCAACAAACACACAATTCAGATTATTATCATTTTATCGTTTAATAAAATTCATTGAATGTCATAACATATTGTTATATGTTGAAACTATTATGATAACAATAATTCAATATATCTATATTATCACTGCACTATTTATTATATTATTAATAATTTATACTATTAATAATAATATCATCACTCATTTATGATTATTATATATAATATTAATACAGCTCTATAGTTATTATTTTTGTCCATTCATTACTATCCGTTAATTTGAGCTTAAATTAATTCATAAAAGTGTTTATTTAAAAAATAATTAGTAATTATATAATTTTTATCCATCATCACCATTCTCGGGTATAGTGATGGTTGGATCTAACAAAATTAGTTT
This sequence comes from Halyomorpha halys, assembly GCF_000696795.3. NCBI lineage: Eukaryota > Metazoa > Arthropoda > Insecta > Hemiptera > Pentatomidae > Halyomorpha > Halyomorpha halys. The sequence goes on from NW_027109708.1 coordinate 204,419, forward strand.
CAAAGCTAGCTTCCATGAATCAATATGAAGTAGCATAATATGGTTTTTACATTTATGAATTAAAATTATTTGTTTAATGGTCTCATTTTAAAACTTTTTAATTAAATTTCTATATATAATATTGTTATCTTTCATTCTAATGTGTCTTTGAACAAATAGTATAAAGTTGTTAGGGAAAAAAATAAATTATGAACGAAAAGAAGAAACAAGAACGAAAGAAAAAATAAGATTTATAATTATAAATAATTTATAACGAAAATTATAAAATAAATCTAAGCCCGATAAATTCCGTATACAGCTTATTTATACTAAAAAATCCTGAAACACTACAACCCATGAAGGAAACAGACTAAATTGATTTTAAATAATTTATAAAATAATTTAAATAAGCGCCAAAATTATATTTGAACCTTCTTGTCTATCAAGGAAACGAGCTATATATCCATCGTTTTCTAACTACGTGTGGAGGAAAGCCTTAGGGCCTACGGGAAAGCAGCAACCTTTCACTAAAGCCCTGGACAGTTGCCAAGGGCTGTCATGACTGGAATAATATTTAAATTTGTAAGATAGGAGGATGAAAATCGTTGAAGGAAAAACTGTCAGGAGTTGTAGGGTGAATAAAAATGTCCTCCCATATATCATTTATGACAATGTCACTTTTGAAATGAAATTGGAAAAATATTAAATTTAATTTATAACTGTAATTAAAATTTTAATACTTCTCACAATATTTACTTCGTCTTCAACCAGGATTTTATACTGAAAAAATAAATAACACCGGTAAACACGAATTTTGTGACTGGGTGGGATGAGAGAGCCATTTTCGTTTTCTATCACCAGTCTTTGTTTTCTTCACTCCTATTCAGTGAAAAAATTGAGTAAGTAGACACTCTGGAGTGCCTCCCAGCAACAGAGGAGAGAGAAATCGAGAAATGAAGAGGGGATAACCAAAGCATGGAGTATGTCCACATCTTTCCACATAACTAACGCCATCATCATCAATAGGCATCATTATAATTAAACCACAATCAAAATTAATTAAATCTTTTTAGCAATAAAGGTTTTGTTTCGGCAACCCCCTACACCACCTCTAACTTATGCAATAGATTTCTCTTTCAGTTAATTATGTTTCATTTATCATTAAAATTGATTATATACAGACCATTACCATCCAACCATATCTCGTCACCCTTGGAGACGATGATAAGGCGATAGAATTGGTGTTTCAGTTTTTGAAATCACAAAATTTACTGACAAAAATTTTGATTCCCTTGATCGGAAGGGAAAAAAAATAAAATAATAAAAAAATAAAATAAAATAAAAATAATAAAATTAAAAAATAAATAAAATTTAACGAATATTAGCAAAATTAAATAAAATATAAATGGCATTGATGACCAATGAAGTTTGGCACCACTAAACAAACCATCCAACCAGCCAATCAAAAGGGAAGAAGATATACTTCATACAAAACATTAAAAGTAATAACTTCCATACATGAGGACAATTAATAGTTAATCAATAGCTAGTTTATAACAATTTATAACTATATTACATACGGTCCAAAACGTTGGAAAGAAGAATATATGAATATTAATTTGTTTGCTAGTTAAGATGAAAAAAAAATCAGATAACATCATAAATTGGTGACTTCGAAAATGAACATTACTCTTAATAATCTTTTTGATAGAAAATATTTTATTTGGTATTCACAGCAAAAACTGTCAACAATTCTAATCCCCCAAAAAATTTAAATAGTTGAGACATCTTAAGTATGAACATCAGAGTCACAGTTTCAGAAGATATAAAGTTCACAAAAAGTCTATCTACTTCTCGAAACATCAATACAAGGAAATCATGAGATATGAATTTTCGCCTTCAACAATGGCTTATCATATATTTTTCTGTCAAATCTCTCTGTAACGGGAAGTTGTTGAATGCGTGGAGATGGAAGTGGAGGTCGCGTATTTTGGTGAGAAGTGTCAAGTGTGCTTGTGCAGTGAGGCGGGAGATATGGAGTGTTTGTCACTATTGTTCGAGCAGGGGGGTCAGCAAAGTTCAGCGTCAAGTTTGAGTTGTAGGTATCTTTTGTCACCTTGATCTCATGGATAGAGTTTCTTGGGGAATGGGGGCTGTGTACAGGGGTTGAAAATTGGCATTTGTCTTAAAATAAAGAGGAAAAAAAAGTTCAATCCATGATTAATAGAAAAATATTTTTTTTAAATCATTTTATTCACAATTTTCATCAATTATTATGTTATATTGTTTTTAACCATATTTATTTAAATTTATAAATATCTATTTATCTCATATTTGTTAAATATTTCTTTTTTTCTTTTATTTATATGTCTAATCAGTTTACTTGGTTTCTGCTGAACAACTTAGGAGTATTAGTTCACAACCATTTCTACATATAGGCATTTTTATAGATCATCTGTCAGACGGTGGGTACCAATTTAAAATCGCGGTCACTTTTCGATTTGTTTTGTAGATGCAGAAAACCAAAATGATAGCAATTTCATTTTCTGTACCTACAAATGCTGCCAATAATAATTTTTTTTTCAACTTAGTGAAAATATTCGAAAGCACATAATTGAAAATTACTGTTTAAATTGAATTGAAAAATCTTAAAATCGATAATATTTTTAATTGACCCTTCGAAAATTTACTAAAGAATTCTAATGTTTTATAAATCTGAAATGTTTAAATAAACCTACATACGAAAAGGCGATCTTTAAATCGATAGTAATTTCATTTTCTGCATCTCCGAAAACATAAAAGGACTTAAGTATATTATGAATCCGATAAGTTTAGATAAATCCATTCAAGAGCCCTCTATATTTAAACCTATAGTAATTTTAATTTTTCCACCTCTGAAAACAAATTGAAAAACATGTTAGAAAATTTACAAACTAGGAAAACAGCTGAAGCGTAAAAACGTTAGTTATAAGACATTCAAGGAATAGTTAAAATTAATTAATTTAATTTACATTGTTAAATTTAAAACTTCCTAGGAATAAAGCTTCCTCCTCTCAAACTAGAGCATGTGCTTCGCTTCATTAGGTATCGTTGAGCTTCATCCTTAAGTTGACTGTAAAAAACAGTCGAAGACCCCAAGAGGAGAAAAGAATCAGTTCTTCTTCACTTCATTTCACTTCTTTTGATTGCCTTAATGAAAACGATGTATAATTAATAGTCAAAATTGGTGAGTCTGCTAACTGTAGATTGGGGGAATAAAAAATTGTGACTGCTACCAAACGAAAAAAAAATATTTTTTTTCATATCTTTAATACTACCTACAACACTAAAAACCCTAACAATACATTATTTAAAGTAGAATATATTTTTTTTAAATATAAGCCCTAAAAGGCCTTTACAAAAAATATATATATATATAGTATTAATGTAGAGACAAATATTCTGCTAAATTTCACCCAGATCACTCATTGAATATTGTGAAGAAAATTTATCTTTCACATTATTTTATATATTTTTTTTGCATTATTCAATGGAATAGTCATCGTATATTTTTATCAGTATTGAACATCATTTTATTTGTAATCCTAATTACTGTTTATTTAATCCTATGAATGAATAGTGGTATAAAAAGGTTTCATTTCAAACCCTAACTGTTGGGATTGATAAGTGGAAGTTTTAAAAAATAAAATGAGCTTGTTTTTCCCTTGCACTCTTCAAATCCTATAGTAGAAATTGTTCTACAGGAAGCCTCCTATAATTTGCGTTCATATTCAATATTAAACAGACCTTAGTATAATAAGTGTTTATTATAAGTTCAAAACGGAAGGAATTTGAATAAAAAAAAGAAGAATAAAAAAAAAAACTAATCTGTTTCTTTCCATCCTTTTTTTCTTCTCCCTCTTACTAATTAATAAACTCGCATTCCTTTAATCTTTAGAACCCCTTCCGTTTTAAATTTAAATAATAAAACAGTTATTTACAAAAATTATGACTGGCTTTTATTTCTTAAAACTAAGAAAAAAATGCGGGTGGACTTTGATAAGTTTCAAATTATTGTAATATCCGAGTGTTTTTTTTTAACTACAAAAAAAATAATTGAGAAAACGCATATACAAATATTTGGTCATTATACCGTTATTTCAAAAACCATAGTTAATTATTAACTAATTAATATTTTATTAATATCTAATACCGGTACTTTGAAAGTTTCCTTAAAATTATAAACTGGTGAAAATCATATTATATAGCTTATATACATAGCCCTTTAGTGTTTATTTCATTACATATAGAAATATTATTTTTCTCCCATATGTATATATGCACAGCACGATGTTTTGAATTTTCAGAGAAAATTATGTAAAGGATTAAATAATTATGATAAAATAAATTAATGGGGCGTATAAAAAAGAATGACCTTTTTCAACCAAATATTTGTATTATTATTTATTTGATATAAAATGCAATTAATACTCAAAGAATAGTCCATTGTTATCAACCATCATTAGCCATCTGCTAGCCAATAGCTCGATCCAATGCTGATACCATTCTTTGGGATGGCTGTCAAAGAACTGTTGGAAGGAAATGAACCATGGATCGAAACAAGTAGTAATCCAATGGTGCGAGGTCAGGACTATAAGGCAGGAATTCGAATCTATGAAGTTCTTTAAACTTTTTTTACTAATTTCTAACCTCTTAGCTGATTGCTGACGAGTAAGTCCCATGATATGACTAACAGTATCTTTCGACACACCACACTCCCTGGCAAGTTATGGACGGATTTGACTCGACAGCTTCTTGCAGAATCTCAGTAGTATCCATTAATGGTCGTCCGGAGCCCTTCTTCCTTTTCAACGTCGTATCTCCACTGCTAAATTTTTCAAACCAACGCCACACAATGCGCTGGTCAAGGACACCTTCCCCCTCATATTTAATAATATCACGAGTTGCTTCAGCGGATGTCAATTTTTTATTCCATGCCATAAAATTGTAAGAATTTCGTAGGACACTGTCATGTTTCTTCTTTGAAACAAATAACTCAACTGAGGCTTTTTTTGAAGAAGACAAATGGAATTAAACAAGCTTAGAGAATGATCAAAAGGAATATTAAGTATTGGTAAGTATTAAATAGAATTAAAATATTTACAGTTCTTTGAAATCTTGAATATGATAAAATGGTCATTTTTTTTATACCCCATTATATGATAATTATAGATCCTATCATAACCTACTATAGGCCAAATATAACCAATATATGACTGCAGGTGAACCTATTGAATGTTCGATAACAATTTTTACCTTGTGTTTAAATTATTCCTAAATACTTTTAGTTAGAACGGAAATGTAACATATTACAAAAAAGCTTTTGCTTAAGCTTATGATTAGTAAAATCGTAATCGCACAGTGCGAAATTATTTTAGCTATCATCGGCCCTCGTAGCGGCTTGATATAGTTATCTGGACAGATGGTTAAGGTAACCAGAGACAAATAGAGCTATTCTTATGCCGAATTTCAGATTCTTATAAAAAAAAAAAAAAGATGAAAAAGAAAGAATAAAGAAAATAGAGGGAAGGGTTGGGGAAGTGGTCTGGGAGTTAAAGTGCTCTACCGTTATCGGGAGTAGGTAAACTACCCCTCTAATGTTCTACCCCTGCCTAACGATTTTTCAATAGCTCCTTCATTTACAGAAAATTCTACCTATCTAATATTTAAAACTCTAGTATCCACTACTATGTCATATGTGTAAAAAAAAAAAAATGAAAATAAATATAATCAAGCTTGTTAAATTAGTTCAGTAATTCTTTTATCTTTACTCATTAAAAAAATAAAATTAGAATCCCTCAGAAAAATAAACCAACAACCATAATAAAGATCATAAATTGTATTCTTGATTTATTCAAATGTATTAAATATAACTGTTCATTGTAATTATTAACGAAGTTTACAAGGCAGTTATTTTAGAGGGACATAACGCAGTATTTTTAGGAAAAAGGAGGCGAACAGCGAAAACTCCGTAGCCAACGTAATGTATACTGCTTATCTCTTTTTTTTTTTTTTTTTTTTTGTCTGTTTTCAGTAACTGCCATAATTCTCACTTAAAATACTTCAGAGAGTATGAACGCTAATTATATTTGGCCTAAAACGCCAGAACTCTTCATTTTCAACCATAGAATTTTTAAAATATAGCCTTCTAGACATAACACAACATTAAAATGATTTCTCTTGGCTATTTTATGTGAAACCTTAGTTGATTGATAGGTCTACATTGTTTTAAATAATACGTTTCTCTAGGGAAAAAAAAGAAGTCATTTTTACTTTTATTAATTTCAATGTTTAATTTTATTTTCTCTCATTTGCAAGAACGTGATTGAGTTAAAAATGCGTATTTTTAGTAGTGTATTCAGAAAGTTGTTTTGTGTTATTGGTACAATATATATTTACATTTATGAAATTATAAAATAGCAAGTTTAGCTTCGTTGAGCTGTATTTTTATTTTATTATATTATTATTATTAATTGGTTTAAACGTTAAAAAAAAATTCCTGAAGTTCTAAACACTTAATAAAAATACAATGTCGTAAGATATTAAAAGTTATCAGCATAATATTTATTTTATGCTGATAATTTTAACATATTAAGTAAGTAAAATATAATTTTAAAATATTCTTTTATTTATTAATTTTTCTCTAATCATTATCGAAAATGAGACTAACAAATTATATGTAATTATAGATTTACTATTTTTAAAACAAACAAATTATGTTATGTTGAAGAGGAAGATACAGTATCTCCGAAACGTCTATGGGGCTAATAAATATAAGTATTAAAACATTGTATTTTCACTACACGTTTTTGACCTTTAGGCAATATAATTTATTAATATAAATTATTATTATTAAACGAACAAAATTAATTAATTTTCTAAAATTAGCTTTTCATATACATTGAAATTTAAATTGATCTAGGGATATAAAAAGTTACTGTTTATTGCATTGAGCTTTCTTGTAGCTTAATATACAATATATATATTTTTGTAGATCTTGAGGATTATTCAATAATGAAACTATGATAAGGTGACGGGTCGCAACTTTTGTTTGCTTAGTCATGCCAGTTGTCTATTACAGTTTGTACAACAGCAATGTAGAGCTAACAGTCAAGAAAGTTATCAGTAAAAAATAAAAATTATATATATATAATTTTCTTTTTTGTCCCAATGTTGAAACAGAATTTTAATTTATAATATAATCTTTAAAACATAAAATGTTTTAATACATATTTTTATTATTTAAAACATATGGTAATTATTTAAATATTCAGTATATTGTTATACTTTTAATTAATTAAATTTTATATTTATAGTTGTGAATAATCCTCCTGAATAAGCTCTTTCACAATAAATATATTTCGCTTGTGATCCATTGTGCCCACGCTGGACTCATAAAGGAAAAGCATATTAGACGTTTTTCATCACACATAATTTATCAAGCCTGTCAACTATACAAAGAAGGAGAAAATGCTCAAAATAATGGGTCTTATCAAAGGTATTCAAAAGGTTTAGAAGGAAATATTTATAAATTACAAAACATGATAAATAAAAGTATGAAAACTAAAGAGAATTATTAAAACATTCGAAAATTTAATAGATTTAAAATTAAACAATTCTACTCTATTTAAATAGGTAATTGAGTATATTGGAGTAAAAAAAAAAAAATAATATTTATAATTATTTTTCCTAGCAAACCAGAACATTTGTTACCGATATCAATTTATTTCACGAAATGTTTTGAAATCAATATTCAAGATGTTAAATTTTCTTTTTTACTTTCTATATACGTTTTGAGTACATACCAAAACTTTAAGGCATTAAGGACTTCTTGTAAGCGAAACACATAAGTCAAAATGTTTAACTTCTTTCGTCTTATTCTAGAAATGATGTCCAGTCAGCTATATTGCTGGCTGTTTCAAGACCCTTAAATCTGTTTTGTTTTTTTAATTTACTGTTTCTCAATCTGATGATGTACATCAAGGTAGTATCCTTGGTCCTATTCTATACAGTTTATACAGCTGACATCTCGACCCATCCTAACACAGTTCTCACCACGTGTCCCAATGTAACATGTGGGTTATTAGTAAATGATGCTTCCATTGTATTAAAAAGCCTCCAATCCCACATCATCCTTGAAGAATGGTATAAAATAGAGGATAAAAATAAATTCCAATAAATCCCATCAAATCACATTTACCCTTCGTCGTAAACCTATGACTTTCTGCCCTACAGTATCATGTAATAATACTCCACTTATTCCGTTTGAACATATTCACCACCTGGGACTACATCTAGACAACTGACAAACATGGAATCCCCATACAAGACTGAAAAGACTAGAAACGTCCATTCAGATTATTACATTTACTAGACAAACGGTCTGAACTTACAACTAACTACAAAAGATTTATTTATATGACCATAATAAGGCCTATTTGGACTTATGGAATTGAGCTTTGGAACACCACTAAACTATAGAATTCCTCTCGTATCAAATCCTTACCATCCAAAATCCCTTGTAATATCCTCAATGCTCCTTGTACATTGTACCTTGTTAAAAATAAAATCTCAGGACTTCAATGTTCCATTTGTTACCGATTTGGTGAGAACCAACAATCAATCCTTCCATGATAAACTTTCTAACCATCCAAACCCAGTTGTTTCTAGCCTTCAATAACCGATAACCCTCCTAGTCGTGTGAAAAAAAGATGGTCTGGAGACCTACTCTAGAAATGTTTTTGGAGTGCATTCTCCATTCAATGGGTGCATTCTCCACAAGTCTGTACCATGCTATTGTATAACTCACATCACATTTACTTATTGTATATATTTTTAATACAGTTGTAAATATCATTATATTTATTTATAAAAAAAAATTATCAAAAAAAAGATTACGGTAGAAACTTGGCGGGATAAAACTGCGTCGCCCAAAGTTGTTTTGAATTAATATTTTACGCCTCAACGTACCCCTGCGCACTTAATTCTTGAATTTTTAGCAAAATGGAGTATGGCCAATTCTTGTTGAAAATTTAATTTTTAAGTTATTTTATATCGATTCGATATTTTAATTTTTAAATTATCCCCAAAGGAAAGCCTTTTAGTTAAAAACATCTCTATAATAAGTGTGTTAGTAAGCTCACTAAATTATTTCTGAAATTAACTCATGCACAGAGCAATAGCTATGAGATAATCGTGTTTGAATATAAACTCAAATATCTATTTTCTTATAACGCCGAAGAGAAATTCTAAATTTTTTATGGTATAGGTTTTGTACCGTACATTAGGATAACAAAATTTAGCTAAAAATAATTTTTATACATCATATTGTTTTTTCACATGTTAGCTACTAAGAATTCGAATTTTTCTCTTCTATTTTCAAAACGTACTTTTCATGTTCTAACAATGCAATCGTTTTGATGTTCAATTAAAATGTTTTGCCAAAAACCACTAGACTTTAGCTCAAATTTTATTTAAATCGTATTGCAATCTCAATATTTTAACTTTTGTGAACCTTTCTAGCAGGGAGCAAAAAAAAAAATCCGAGTCCTATATCGATACAGAAAAAATAAACCGTTAAAAATTAAATGTCCTCCGCAGGAACTCACTGCAATATCCATTTTTCCTCTTTAGTTTTATTCCTCCTATATTTAAACCATGTTTCTGTATTGAATAAAACGTGACGTAAATTGAACAATACGCTTAATTAAAATGTCAGTGACTGCCATGAGAGACTTTTTCGAAATTCAGGTTCTTTATTAAGTGGTTTAGTTATATTTGGATATTGTTCAGTGAAAAATATAAAACATACTTTGAAGTATACTTGGGTTCTGAGAACGGATATATTCCTGTATTTCTTAGAAATGTTTCCATCAAGAAAAATTAGCGTGGTCCGATTGTAATCGATTCTTGAAATTCCAGTAATGAATTCCACTATATAAAAATTATTATTTAATTTAATTAGAAATATGATTATGTTAAGCACGAGGTACAAAGAAGCAACTAAATTATTGTATGCAAACCATTCATTGTATACTTACCGTCCCTGCTATTTAATAAATAGATACTCCAAACTTATGTATATATTATTTCAGAAAATCATCGATAGAACTAATATTCATAAACTATACAGATATGCGAAGTAATTTAAAAAACGCTACAGGATATTACTAACACGTGATCTACGAAATTGTTGTGGCCTTAACAACTTAACCCTCATATCACATCCCTTGAAGAATGGTTTCAAAGCTGGAGGATTAAAATGAATTCCAATAAATACTATGAAATCACCTTTACTCTTCGTCGCAAACCTATCATTTCCTCCCCTACAGTATCCTTTAATAATACACTTCTTATTCCAATCGAACAGATTAGGTACCTAGGACTAACTTAAGAATTCTCATACAAGACTGAAAAGAAAGGATACCGTTCGTTAATTTCGATTATTACAACATCTGCTTGACAAAAAATCTTAACTTGCAACTAATTGCAAAAGAGTCATCTATATAACCATAGTAAGGCATTTTCTGGGGCACCACGAGACCATCCAATTCTTCTTGTATTCAATCCTTTAATCCAAAATCCTTAATGCTCCCTTGTCACAAATAAAATCATCCATCAGGATTGACGTCCTGATGATTTCATGTGTTATATGCTCCATATGTTGCCATAATCAGATGTTAATTCTTCCATGATAAACTCCCTAACCACAAAAACCCCATTATTTCTATCCTTATATCTTCTTCAATACTCGATGACTCACCTAGGTGTCTGAAAAGAAGATGACCTCGAGATCTACACTAGAGATGTTATTAGAGTTCTGTCAATGGGTAGATTCTCCACAAGTCTGTATTATGCCATTGTATAACTCACATCACATTGACTTATTGTATATATTTTAATTACTATTGAAGATACCAAAATAAATAAGTAGGAAAAAATAAAATATTTTTATAATTATGTTACACACCTAATATTAAAAGAAAATTAAATTGTGGGTATATATTTATAACCAGTCCTTGGACACGACATGGGAGTTTTAGTTCTTTTCTAGCGTGTGAAACTCAAAAGACCAGCTTTTAGGTCAAACGAGCAAACCTCATTTACCAACATTTTGTCATGAGTGAGTGATGTGAACCCAAGTATTTTCCTTCTAACTAGATTCCGTGTCCGTTATCGCGTGTGTAAAATAAATATTGACCGGATAAACATAGCTTTTCAAATTATTGGAGCCCGTTAGTGAGAGATGGACTGTTAATCCTTAAATTAATGATTTTGGGGTTAATTATGGTAATTGAAGGTTGAATTGCAGTGTCTACTTGTATACAGAAGGGATCTGGTGGGATTTAGTTTCGGCTATTATTAATTCAGAAAATGCCTGATGGATAAATAAATAAATAAATTTAAAGCACTGAGAGTTCCATTAATTTCTGAAACGGTATAATTGTATTTGATCAATTTGACCAGATTCTGCCTCTACTATCGATTCTTTCAACTGCTTTTGTTAGTCTGGCGGTTGCTCAACCATAAGTATTAAATCTACTTATTACTCCTGAAAATATTTGTTATAAAAATTCGTCAAAGGATCCAAAAGATTAATGAGAGTTAGTTTATTAATTATTTCTTACCAATCAATCGTAAAATTAGCCCGTCACTTCACGTTTCTACCCCTGTGGCCGACGGTGAAGTTAGATTATATTTTTTATTGGCATTTTCATATTCCAATTAATTATGTTGGAATTGAATTAACTCTACAAAACCCATGAAGCATCAGGGGTGCGGTACTTTTTAAGGAAGTGCTGCTACTATGCCAACGGTTTTGCAAGGAGGTTATTTGGCCAGAATCGAGTTCGACCTCCAGATTTTTACTCAATATAGGGTACTCACTTCTTGAGACTGGGTGGACCCCGGAGGGCTCTTGAACTTTTGTTCAGAATATGATTTAAATTAAAAATGATCAAAAAATTATTTTCAATTTTTTTTTGGGTTGTGACATGTGTGATCGCGGAATTTTGAGATGTTTATGCAATCAGAAGTGAAGATTATTAAACATACATCAGCACTGAATCCTACTTTCCTTCCACAATCTATAACAATGATGATATGGCTCAATATTATTAACCTGTTATTCTTTCAATTTCCACATGATCCCTAATATATTTTCTAGAATCATCTCATTGTCTTTTTCCCTGCAACCAAAAGACGGTACAGTTGTTTGTGTTGTGATCGCTTTTCAATTCAATCATTAATACCAAAAGAATAGGTCAGTATATATTTTAAGTGTAAATTGATAAAAATATTTCTAGTTCTATAATTCAACATTGCATAATTGGCGCCCTAAATAGGCACAACTTTGACAGTTGTGTACAGTACTTGAACTTTTTTCGCCGCGGCACGGAAAAATTTCGCGGTTAAAACCATTTTCAACACTATTATTCTTAAACCGTTTGAATACTTAGGAAAAGGAGAAAAAAACGTTGCAAGATAAAGCCTGGAACATTTACCAAAAGACAAAAAATCAAATATGCTTTATGTATAGTATAATATTTTTGCTAAGTAACCATAAATACCAACGTAAAAAAAAAATAATACAAGAATCTGGGGATAAGTACTAATAACATATCGAACAAAACTAAATTTCGTATTTATTCCTAATCTTAAATGGCCTACAAGAGGTAAACGTAGCAAATATGAAGAAATTATGGTGTTTTATATAAATTTATTATACTTCTAAATTGCTAAATCATTCAAAAACTTAATTCGCATTATACACAAAACTCGTACCCTGTAAAGGTTTTTAAATTTTGTAATATAAATCTACAAATTTTATATTATAAAATACTTGAACAAGTACTTTGTTCATGCCCTGGCTTTTTTAAATATTAACATAAACACATTTTTAATTTTTCTACTTTTTAAAATAATATAGGACATAAACCAATGTTTCGGAGTACTCCTCCGCCTTCATGGTTCTCTACAAATTTTAAAAATAATGCAGCAATAAAAAATAAAACAACCAATTTTTTTTTTCAAAATTTCATTAATTAAAAATTTATATATCTTAATTTGTGTAATAAACTATTTCCATATCACAATATCCGCCTAGCTCCCTAGATCAAATCCATACAAATTTATCATGTCATTAAAAAAAGAACTATCGAAAGTGCGAATTACTAAATGTTTATAATCTAAAAATTAAATATTATTGCCACAGCACCCCTGGTATAGGCCACGACACCCAATTTGGGAACCAATGCTTAAGATTATAATGCTTAGTTGGCCCACTCTCTACAAGATACCCTTTCCTTCTAGTTTTGTATACCTTAGGTAGACTCACTGTACCCCAGATATCTACAGATCTCTAGTTTTGGAGTTCATTGACTGTGTACAGCAGAAGACACCAAAAAAAATCAACAAAATTTATCCATAGAGGATAATTTCATCCTGTATGGACGAGGATATGACAGTTGCGATCAATAAAGAATTTTCCTGAAATCCATTAAATCCTTTCTGAATAATGTAAACTCAATATGAAAAAGTTTTACTTGTATTTAAGTTTTTTCAGAATACATTTAATGATAATAATTTAAATTTGTTTATATTAAGTGTACCTGTAATATTTAGTAAACACTTTTTTCAGCTAAGGAATCGCTTGTACTAAGCTTTACAATAAATCAAATGCCCCTTTCCTAACAAATTACCTTTTACAGTTAGGGTAAAATGAGCTTGGAGGTTATGAATAAAGAAAATAATTATTGACTCAAAAACACGTTAACATATGTGATGCAAATAAAAAGTTATGTAATATATATTTTTCTACATTGCAAGATATATAAATAACAACAAAAAACTTTTGTTAAATATTCTATTAACAAACCCATTTATTCTTCAAATTCTTTAATTGTTCTCTTACCTGGTTTTGGTAACAGTTCAGGCCGAAATGTCGGTCCACATCAACATTAAAGAAGTATTCAAAGTTTTATTTGAATTAGCAAACTTTTGTATATTGTTTAAAACACATGAATATTATTGACACTGACATTTTAAAAGGTCAGATCTGCTGGCAAAAATTATACGAAACACTTTGCGGTATATGTAAAAGCGATATTGTCTTTTACATTCCAAGATTTTAATTATGTTCCTACCTTTAAGAATCTTTAAGAGTTAATTCGTGAATTATTGTGGCGAAATCAATAGAATTTACCTCTGAATTTTCTTTGATAGAGCGAAGTTGGACTTTTCCGTTCATCACGTTAAGCATCAGTAATCACTACAGAGAGGAATGCGATTCTGTTAATCCCAGCTTTTTAATAAAGAGTAAGAGGAGGAGGGAGGATTCATAGAAATGAAGGTCTAGAAGGGCTCACGGCAAACACCAATAAAGAGCCTTCTTCATTTAGAGGAACAACTGTTGAAGGTTTCATTCCGGGTCAACACTGTTTGTCGGCGGGCCTTTTTCGGAGTATAGCGCCTAAATATGGCGAAAAATGAACTTATTGATTCCCATGACTACTCGCTTCATTCAATCCAAGAAACCTTTGAAAAGCAATTTTTTATGGACTGGAACAACTCTTTTCGACTTTGTATGTTTTATTTAGTTTATCATTTGTTAAATTTAAACGATCAATTCAGTAAAGATCAAAGAACTATCATCAGGAAAACGTTTATTTATTAATTCACTAAAATTTAATTCATTTCTCAATCCCCAAAGAATTATGATCATATTCATTTCAACCATATATATTGATAACTTTTTTTTTTACTGTTGTATGTATATATTTTTTTTTTCGGTGGGTCTTGAGGATCAATGATACAATACCATGATACATATTATCATTTTTTTACTTATTATTGCATTAATTTTTTTAATTGTTTTGGTAGCGTAACAAGATACTAGATGAAAATGATAAGTGTGCAGCGTTTTGCAAGGTTAATTTTGTGATAAAACCATTTTAGGGTCAAAAGATGATTTTTTTTTAAATCAGGATAGATGTAAAAAAAGAACGTTTACTATAAACCTGAATTATATACCTTTACTACTTTTTACCTCGTTAGAGAATGGAATCTAAGTCTTTTTTTTTTGTTCTTTGAGGCAAACAAAATTATTTACAAGTCGTAAAAGAAGCCCAATATTAAATTCTTTCTCCCTCTCTCATTTCTTTCTTATTTTAACCTTAGAGCCGATGTCAGAAATTACATGGCTACCTTCAATTTTCAGCAAGAAGTAAGAAAAAGCTCGGCTCATCCTTTATGCGGTGTGGACAGCAACAGGGGGCATTAGTGTTTTTTAACTCCTCCTCCCTGCCCCCACAGCTTAAAAAATACCATAAAGAGCGAGGTGGGGCCATTAGAGACACTGTTCCATTTGGGAGTCTAATCGGACATTGAGGGTGCGCGGTGATTTGCATGTGGCGCGGTGCTCCTTATTGCCGGAGGCGGTAAGAACTGACTCGCCTGGAACTAATTGCTCTGCCACCCTTTGTCATCCACCTCGGCCTCCCTCCGAACTGCAAACATTAACAAGCCACTGGATCAGAGGATGGCCTCCGCCTCTTGTTGCGCGGAGGTCAGGGTTGTGGTACAAGCTACTATTATTACTGTTCCTTCATGGGAGTATCTGAGAGCAATATACCAAAAGATCTGTTGTCGGGACTGAGGATTAGATCTTACCTGAACAGATGTAACTATTTTATTTTTAAAAATGTTGAAGGATGTCTATATATGCGGTAATATGCCATATACTTATTATAGAATTAATTTTATTTTTTAATACAAAATTACTACTCTTTTACTCCAATAGAACTTAAATAATATTTATTACAAATATAACTCACAAAACTTTTATTCATTTTGTACTAAAATTATGTTATTTATGATGCTCTTAACATTTATACTATTATTTTCATCAAATAATGGCTATGTATTATTATACTCCAGGACCATTTGTATCACCAAAATCCATTTACTATATCAAATATGTATGTATATATTTTTCGTTTGCATTAATCTCTAAGATCGCCTCATTGACGATGTTGGACACCATAGCCTCAAAGGGCTCTTGTCGGAATTATACTAATGTAAGTGGTTTATACTAATCCCTCATTGAGGTACCAAACGTTCCGCGATATCCACTGATTGTACAATCCGATTGTCAATTATCCTCAAACGTTGTTCCTAATCCTATCTTTTTCTTGAATTTAGATTTAAATTTTAAAATCCATACTTATTTATGTATTTACGAGAACCTAATACCTAAATAATAATACATCATTAATTGAAATCGATTTGTCAATGCTTATTTTTTTTTTTTAATTTTATTACTTTACTGCTGATTTGGACTCTACATATACCTGCTCTCCTACTATTTTTGATTGTAATATGTTTACCATAGATCGTGGATTTCAATCCAAAATATAGAAAAGAAACGCTTTTTACAAGTAGTACTGCCCAAATACGTTGGGTTCCTACGTGACACAGTATTCTTATTAATCCATTCCAGATATAATATTATTAGATTATAATTTAATTGTATTTACTTTTTTTTTATTTATCTCTTTTTATTATCCCTAAATATTACTGAATAGTAAATTGTAAAAAGAAGAACTAGCAATTACATTGTCATATTTTTTTCTTGTCTGTTATAATCTCTCATCCATCCCATAATTTTGTTTTCCAGCTCATGACAAGAACTTGTTACAGTTCATTTAAAATAAAAATCAAATGTCAAAATATTTTTATCACATGCATAAAAAAACAAGAAAAACAAATGATTAATAAATAGATAGCAATAGATCAAAATTTAAAAAACAATAAATAATACTCAATAAAAAATAATTACAATGAATGTTCTGGTTTTGGTGCTGATGGAGGAATCTTTACATAGAGATTACCGCCATGTCTTAATCAGTATATAAATATTCATTTTTGGGTCCACCACGGAATAAATATTAACTGATCAAGGTGGGAATCGAAACCAAACTGCTGCAAAGTGGGGTTTTCAGGATTCACTTTCCGATGTGCTCGACCATCGTTGCCTCCAAAATCTGCATTAACTCTGCATTGTTGGACATCTTTGCGTTTATAATGTTTTAGATACTTAACAAATGCATTTATAACTTGCAAAAAGCATTAAAAAAATAAATGAAAACTTCTTTACAAACTTAATTTTAGTTTTCGCGACCTACTTTGAGCAGCTTCTCGTATAACCTTATAACTCTGTTGCACACATTAACCCCATTCCACACCATGACCTACTATATGTTATACTATGTTCTTTCGAGCTAAACTCAATTGCATTTCTTGAGCTTCGTCAACAACCATATGTCTCTGCACTGTTTTTATATTAATGTGAAACTAATCAGTCATACATATATTTTCTTCTTTGATTGTTATCCATTTATGTCCCAGTGATTTATTTATTACTGAATCATTTCCATCTATTTGAACCTTAAGGTGGCAACTCGAATGACCTGGTTGCTTCAGTTTTAGCACTATATTGAACCATTGATCTGATTAATTTCAGCTTCATTTATGTTTTATTTATCCAAGAACTGTTTATTCAACGACTAATTAACAACAAACCCATCAATTTTATCAGGATTTATAATTATTCAACTGGAAAACATGATAGTGACTTCGCAGAATTACTGTATTAATGCTCATTTTATGAATTCCTAGCAACCATCATTGATAGATAAAATTAATTATTTATTTGAACATTAAATAGACTACTACAAACTAATTATTTTAATACCTTTATGTTTATTTACTTTTTTCAAATTTTATTTCCATCAAAGATGTATCATAATTTTGGGTCAAATTTCTGTGGTGTCGCAGATTTTAATATCACACAAATACCCATTTGTTTCCCAAAAATACCGTACGTATTTGAACCATATAAGGATTTATATCTACACATGCAGTTTTTTTTTTTTATTAATTTAAATTTTATTATTTGTAAGCATTCACGGAGGATGTACTCTTCTACAAAACTTCTAGTTTACTACTCTAACAATGGTCTTAATGGTACAGTAGCTGCGAAACATTTTAGCTCATATGTTTATTTGTTTTTACATATGAATTTGTGAAAATAAAATTTTATTGTATTTAATAAATTTAAATTATACTTGACCGAAAAAGACTTGTTTTCTTATAGAAGCTCCTGAGTAGCATCTATTGTCCAGATAATCCTTATTCAACTATATTATATAATTATTTTTTTCTATGTAAAATATTTTACGATGACTATTTATTAGTTGAGGCGTATTTCTAAAACTTTATTAGAATCTTTTTTTTATCTCTAGTGAGAAGTTCTATGATTTTGTACCAGATGGAAATAATGATTACGTATCAATTAGAGATTGAATCAAAACTTTAAAATCGTAAACACTTGAGGCGTAGATGGGAGGATAGTATATAGGCTAATAAAAAAATGTATATTATCCAGGTTATTTACTAGAAAACGTTTTTCATCGAACCACATGGTTCCTTAAGCTTACATAATTAATAGAAATATCAAAGCTTTCCACCGTTTTATCTTTAATACATACGAATCCATATATTTCAGGTAACCTCTCTTATCCATTCTCCTTAAGTCCATTTTTTACCCTATGGTAAACCCTTGAAGTTGTTCCGTATCTACTGCCTATAAAATGCCTAAGATACCGACAAAAACAGCAGTAAGCCGATCATAATAATGGAGTGTAATGGGTACAAATGGAACACGTGGTATCAGATGTCCAGTTCAGTCCGCCATCGGAATACCAAGTTGGGATGCCTGTTCTAAGGGAGGGGCAATTGTTGAGACAGATAGGAGTTTCATTTAATTTACATATTTCACTGACAATTTATTGCTAAAAAAATTATTATTTTTTACAAGTACATTTTACCTATAGCTATAGCATAGAATTTCGTTCCTTAAAGACCTAAATGTCCCTTAAACATAAGCTTTTCCCATAATTTCGACTGAAAATACTCAACCATTCCCATTCAGATGCCAAATTATTACGTTTGACCTTCTTGTTATATTTTTGAAAAAAAATGAGCCACAGCAGGGCATAATGCACCCCAAAAGCGGGGTTCGTAAATGAACGTGCAATTTTATTTTTGAAAAATTCTCGTTTTAATTAATACTTTTTATTGAGACCCTTTCATAGACATTTATTGAAAAGTTCTTACGAGAACTTTTATGTCAGATTTTTTATTGTAAAAGTTCTTTTGAGAACTTGATACCTAGAACTACATAAGTTCTTCGATTTTTTTTTTGTCTAGAACTTTTGTATACACGTTATATTCTATAAAAGCTCTCGAGAGAATTTTCTCTTAGACAGTTCTCTAATGATACAATATAATACCTAATAATGAGATACTTTCGACCGAGGTGAGCACGATGGCTTGATTTTCAAACTTAAAACCCATTCACCCCAATCCTTATACTTAGTCCTTAGATCTTACCTCTCAAACCGTTCATTTCAAATCCCCTGTGGTTTAGGATTCGCATATTATGGTCCTGTTGAGGCAGGTGTCCACTAAGGTAATGTTCTAGGTCCTATTGTCAATATACTCTTCACCCCTGATAATCCTATAAATCCCCTTACCTCACAGGCAACTATTTTCTTATGATATCGCCATCCTTTCCATCCACTCAGACCTTGAATTGGCTTGACCTTTTCCCAAAGACATCCTTTTCTCAAAATCCATGAATCAAAATGTAACCTGTCACTTTCACTAGCTGTCTCCTGATCCTTTATAACTCTATTGCATTTCCTTTTTCCAGTCCGGTACGTTGGGTTTCTTCAGAACAAGAAACTAACATGAAACCTACACAATGAAACCTACACACCTACACTTAAAAGACAAGAACTTAAATCGATGTTTTGAAAAGTTATACATAATCCCTCTCAAGCTCTGCCGCATAAGCACATCAAAATTTGAAGCCAGAACTTATATTTAAAATTTTATTATTAATCCTATTATCAGACAATACATTTCATGACCTCTCATAAAATTTATATAAATTATTTTATTAGTTGTTGTTGTTGATTGTTGCTTAAAGGCGTAAAACCCTCTGGTCATCAACGCCTATGGCATGATAAAAGTAAAAAGAAAATTAAATAAATAAAAAATAAAATAATTTAAAAAAATAAAAT
>NW_027109708.1:224691-258527 GCF_000696795.3 Halyomorpha halys
TAATTTTTTTTTATCTATATATTTATTATTGCTGTATGTTGTGAAATGACAGATCTATTTTTTCCAAACCATTTACATGCGGAATAGTGAGGTCATTATATTTTGTCCGTTTGATACATAACAAAGGTTATTTACTTTTTTTATAAAGGTTTTTGAGGTGGAGGGTTTCGATAAGGAAAGGTTTAATAATTTGTTTTACTAATCTCATAGTACAATACCACAAATCCAATAAAACTTTATAATAGTTATTTTGATAATTTCTTTTATAGAGAAAGATAAAGTTTTTAGAATAAGTATTAAAGTATTGGGAATCGACAGCTTCTTGTCTTGGAAGGGAAGGTAGATAAGTAGGTCACAACTTTGTTGATGTGACCTTGTTGGAGTTTACCTTTATTTTCCATAAATGAATAATTTAAGATAAAATAAATAGATCATCGTCTTATATTAAGCTTTCATTTTTTTTTTTATTCCTTGTAAAACGCCACCTGAACAAATAATACCTTCAGCAAACTCTAAGCAATATAAACGAATGCTCAACTTTAAATTACCATAACATGGCAGAATTGTTTCAAATGAAAACATCTAAACTAAAAAGGCTCTCGTAGGTAACGGTATCATCGAAGAGAATTTAGTTTATCTGTTAAACAAAAATATCAAAGCAGAAGCATTGTCATAATTTCCTTTGTTATTTATTGTAATTCCGAATGCTAAAAAATGATCAAATAAAATAAAATAGCGGCTGAAACAAAATAATTTCAAATATTTATGTCATGTAAGTACTTTAATCTTCTTCTGTTGAAAAGGCTATTACTCACTAAACGATTCGATAACATTAAATTATGCATCCCACAAATATCTAAATCGTTATGAATTATTTTTTTATTCTACTTACTAATTGTTTCGTAAATTACTTATTTATTTAAGTGTTTCGACCACTAGGGCCATTTACACTGTATATAGATTTATCTAGATTAAAATTGACATATTCACAAAATTACAAAGTGAGAAAGTTGCAAATTAACAATTACATATTTACAATTACAATTTACATTTTACAAATTTGCAATTAGAATTGACGTATTTAGTAAATTACTATATTAAATTTTGCATCCACTTATCCATGCTGGACAGTTAGACTATATGTGATCATAAATATTAATTATAAAATAAATCAAAAATTTGTATCCTTTATTGTCTCAACACATTTTTATTTTTCACCAGTCCAACGTTTCGGTCATTCTAGCCATCCTCAAGGACATCTTCAATTATAATTTCTTCCTCACATTAATTTAGAGTTACTTTTGCAGGCTATTCTGCCCAGGTCATTTCCTTTATGATAAGTTAAAAGCCTATTTTTTAAAATTAAAAATCATTAATGTTTAATTATTCTTATATAAGGTTTTATATAACCATTTATCAATAAATGGTTTTGTTATATGGTAGTGAATTTGTTGTGGATAATCTTATATAAGAATAATTAAATATTAATGATTTTAAATTTTAAAAAATAGGCTTTTAACTTATAATAAAGGAAATGACCTGGGCAGAATAAACTGCAAAAGTAACTTTTAAATTAATGTGAGGAAGAAATTATAATTGAAGATGTCCTTGAGGATGGCTAAAATGGCCGAAACGTTGGACTGGTGAAAAATAAAAAGTGTTGAGACGATAAAGGATACAAATTTTTGATTTATTTAATAAATAATTACCTTGTCTCAAGAAATTGAAATAATATAATTAAAATAAATATTAATGATTTTTAGAAGGTGAGAAAGTTTTGTTATTGTTGTGGGATCTTCTCTTAACATCTCCTAAATTACTTATTTAAAAACAGAGACTATAAACTAGTTAATATGAGACTAAATACCATAATATGTGATAAGTATACCGTAAACTAGTTAATTTGTTAATGACTAATGATAAATAATTTAACAAAGGCAATATGGTCTACAATTATATTGATAAACTATAGTTTTGGCTGTCATTGAGTAATAAGGTAGGAAATATAATTTTTCATAACGTTTTTTAGAATTAATTCATAATGAATAGATTGTATTAAAAAGTTTTTATTGAACCTTGAAAATGGCCGAAACGTTGGAGTGTTAAAATAATAAAAAAATTGTTGAGACAAAAATAGATATTTTTTTTATAACTACTAAATAGACATGTCTCAAAGAAAAAGTTTGCAATATATATTAACGTTCAAATGAATTTCATTACCGAAACTAGATTGTTTAAAATGTATCTACTCATTTTTTGCAATGACGAAATAGGCGGCACTTTAGTTATAGATTTTTCTTTTTTTTTTAACGAAGCCATCGATTCCATGAATTATTGAAACATGTGTGACCACTGTGGATCAATAATGATATCTCTATCGTCGAAAGTTAGAATCATCAAGTTTAGCATTCAAAATCAGTTAATGAAACACACACTTTAACAAAATTTACAATAAACTTTTAAATAAAATATATCATTTCGAGATCTATTGCTAGCATAATACAATGTTTATAAAAAAATATATAAAAACTAGAAGGGTAAGGCGGGACTCTACTTTAAAAGTGCCTTTTTCCCTATTAGTATGCAGAGAAGCAGACAACGAAGAAAAACTAATGGAATAACTAACTACTAAAGATGAATTTTTTCCTTCCTTATTTAATATCCTGTACTCTCTCTACCCCTCTCTTTTCCATTAAACAAGATAGAGTAAGGAAGTAACAAAAAGAAAAGAATTTCATCTGATTCACTTTACCAGCTTTTCGTTCAGTATAGAGTTTGGTCATTGCCATAGAGGAAGAAGAGAAAGGGAATGTCCGTATTCAAATAATATACAATAATAAATAATAGATACAGCTGTTTCCTATTCAGTCAATAACCTAATTAATTCAATATAATTACTAACTATAACCAATTGGGTCTTCCACTCGCTAAAGTTATGAACTAGTTAAATCGAATCACAACAGACTAAGTCTCCGCTATTAAATGCTCAGCTGTGTGAACATTTAATGTTTCATTTCATGAAGAACGTGCCAACATAAGTATCTAAAAATACTTCATAGAAGTATAAATGTATACATATTATATTTTTTTTTTTTAAACTGCGATGTTTCAGTAAAGATTGCTGTACCACTGGTGTGACCAAAACAATACCATACTATACCATAATGCTAACTAAAACAGTGCCTCTTGAATATACAGAACTATTGTTTGTTGGATGAGAAATCTCATGTTTTTAGTTTGATACTCTTATATTTTAATAAAAAATCATAACGAATACGTTGAAAATATACGTTTTTATATAATTAAAGGATAAGATGGTTCGATCTGCGGTAAACAAAATATCTGGGAATTTCTGTCTCGAATATTTATAATTATCATAATAAATTTTTAAATCCTAACTAACTTTGTTTTCAATATTTCAATCAAATATAATCTAAGGTTAAATTACAGGCAATTGTACAAATACATTAAAATTGTCTGAATTTTTTTTTTTTTTATGTCATTTTAAATATCTTAAAATGATCGCAAATCAACATATGCCTGAAATTTTTGAGGTTGATAAAATATTTAAAAACAGTTAAAAAAAAAATTCAGCTAATCTCTTTTTTCTAAGATTACCCTTAATCACTATCTATTTTTTGAGATACTGTATTTGCTGCTGGTTTATAAAAAACATTGAAGGCTACTTTATATTACTTGCAGCCCAATTACCTGTGTATATATTTTACTTACGCTTAACTATATATGAAATTTATAGTAAGGGGAAGTATTGCAGTCGTTTAAAATTTTAATTCTAGTTTACAATGAACACGTTTTGAGATCCTGATTCCATATAACCAAGTTTCACAAAAATAATCTCTGTGACAACAGCTTGGTTCAAAAATAAAAAGTCCTACGAAACTGAAAGTACATATTTAGGGCTTGTATATGCTTGTGATGGTTACAGCAACTTTTATTTTATTTACTCAAACTCAGCTCAAACGATTTTGATTAAACTCGGTATAGGTATGTACAATAAAGTGATTTTTAATATTAGCTAGGTCTTATCTTTATTGAAATTGTTTAACTTGGCATAAATGTCGAATTTTAAAAAAATCTTCCACTAAAGTACCTTTAATTTTGTTATTTTGAAATAAATAACCAGTTCTTATTTTTTCCAGTGGTAAAAAATTGATAAATATAAAATATGAAAGAACTTGTTTAATAACTAAAGAAAAAAAAAAGAAAAATAGAGATTCTGAGCTAGAATCAGAAAATGACTAGTAATCATGAGATATAGTTGACCGTGGATGACTTATACAAGGAGAAGATGGTTGGATGGTGTGGTCAAAATAAAACACAAATAAGTTGAATCAACTTATTTAATCGTGCCAACGTTTCGGCCATAATTTCTAGTCTTCATCAGGGCTAAGAACAGAACAAAATAACAACCAATGAATACAAAAAATAAAATATAAACAGCATGACATAAAGTAAATAAATGTACAGAATAGAATTAATAAAATAAAGTGATGAAAGAAGTGGAAAATAAAATGTATACATAGGTAATTGAATAAGTAGGTAAAATAACATAATTAAGGAAATAAAATAAAAATGAATTTATATAATGCAAAGAAATATGAATATATTAGTTTATTAATAATTTAAAAATTAAAATTATGGAAAGAAAAATAAAATTGAGAGAAAGAAAATATATGTAACAAATGAAATATGTAACCATAATATTAGATAAAGAGGCAAAATATAAGTAAAGTTTAACAGAAGAAATGAATAGGAAAAAAAATTTTGAAAACAACAATAATAATATATGGTGAACATAACTAATAACGTGGGTAAGGAAAATTGAGAAAAGAAGGGGAGGGTAAAATAAAGATAGGGGAAAACAAGAGAATAAAACATAAAACGAACCTGTTAGCTTGGAATCTTACCGCCAAGTGGCTTCTGCGCCGCGAACGGCCAGACTCCGAATTAAAAAATACGTTACAGAGATGAAAAAGTGTTTTTTAAGAGGAAATGTTATAAGTGAGTCAAAAATAAAAAGTAAAGAGTAGAAAATATTTAGAATATTTAGAATAGGAAAGCATGTGAGAGGGTGACGACAAATGACGGAAAATGACTTGATTGCGAGATTTTTTCTGAGTGCACCCACATATATATGTATATACTTTGTTAAACTGTTGTAGGAATAAAATTGATATCCGCTATTCATGCTACGAATTTTTAATGGAACAGAGAAATAAAAAATTTTTGGTCATAAATTTTCTCCTTCCCTCATCTTCAAACTTTTTTTTCCAAAACCACAAAAATAGCGACAACTTCAAATACGATTGCACCAACTTACAAATCAATTGAGGACGTAAAGGAGGAATGTGAAGCGCGGGACTTACTAGGTTTTTTTAAGTTATAATTATAAATATTAAGTGATATATCTGCATATATTTCGAAAAGTATATATAATATTTCAGTAATCCTTTATGCAGCATTATTATCATTATATTGTGAAAGGTAGTGTTTATCATGATATGAAACACAATATTCGGGAAAGGGGATGGTTGAGAGGGTGACAAATGGGGTTGTTGCAGATATCGAGCGACTAGGGAATTGTATACACAAGTGCACTTGTGGCTACTGGTGGTAGAAAGGCTCTTGTCTTCCTGTTTACATTCGCTGAATATGCATCCCCTAACGTCAAATCGCTTTCTGTATCGGCTGCACCTTTTCCATTCAAAATTGGTACTATCCCCTTCGTTATTTATTTGTTAGTGGTTAAGGACATCGGCAAGCAAATCAAAGTCAGTAATATCGGTATTTATATATAGAGACTAGTCTGTTATGTATGTTTAACGTTTTAAAAGAATTATTCTGTATATTGCATACGCATTTTATTTACAATTTTTTCAACTGTATACACTATATGCTCAATTTTCTATTATACTATTAAGTCAATATTTATGTGATATACTCCTGATCTCATCGACTTTGCACCGTTTTAGGCAGAATTCGTAAAACGTTGATATGATAGTTACTTGTCTGTTTTTTTTCTTGGAGCCAGCGTTTTTAAATTCTTCATTACTTTCATTCCATTGACGTCAATTACTTTCGTGTTGCTGAGTTTGGACCATCAATGAACGATTTCTATCTAAACATTACCTGTGTAAAGTCCCATTGCCGCTATCCAGAAGCTCAAACAGCCCAATATAATTTACTTTTTTCACCCAGGTAGTCTCTTCTAGTGTGAAATTATTTCTTATGTCTTGTAGTAATATACAAGTTCCCTAGTGTGCCGACGTCATTTCTTTGAGCTGGCAAAGCTTGCAGTGTGGGCTCTCAAAGACACCATTTTATAACAGATGTTTTTCATCAAAGGTGTCCATGATTCACCTTTTGCAGCTCTCTCATGCCTCTGAGAAACTACGAGTTTTTTATTCACCTCAATCGTACGTTTGGCAAAGCTATAAGTTAGAAGAAGGTTTGGTTGGGACTTAAGAGGACTTCTGCCAAGAACGATTACTAAGTACCAATCTGAGTCAGAGTCTGGATAGCTGCCTGAGAGTATATATATATATATATATATATATATGACGATTTTGTAGTCATTTCTCTCACGCAGGCGCTCCTCGCCCAATTTCATTGCATACATTTCCTCCTCAAAATTACTTGATAGGCTATCCGCTGGTTCAGAGATTTCAAAATATTTGCAATACACTCCCACGCCTATTTTCGAGTTCTGGTATATTACTACTGGAGGCCCATACTATTAGGTCATCCGCATATAGCACGGCGTTAACGCCAGAAATCCAGGAACTGTAACTGTTCAAAGACAAAAAACAATTTTTTGAACGAAAAACTAAAAATCTTTGTTGGGCATTAAGAGAAATGTATTGAAATTATTTAAATAAAAATATTAATCTTATCGTTCGTTTATCTACCAACAGTTTTCCAATTTCATATATTCCAATCCCATCTATTGAATTTCATATTTTTTTCGAAAACCGTTTATGGGGCGAATACCATTGTTATTTATTTCGATTCCTTTTTGTTTTTTATATTTTCTCATAGATTATATATTTTATCGATTCCCGTGACAATATAAACAAGTTAGCTAAGACAGTTTAAATAGGTCAACCAATCCAGTTATCGGAAGGCATAAATCACGCCGCGCCAATGGATATCTATACAGTCCAACCATTATACATCATATGTAGTAGAGCCAACTAACTGTTCCTATATAACAAAGTCAATATAGCTTACCATCCATGTTAATGGAGACTAAAAAACTGGTGTTAAAAAAAACAAATAGGTAGGGGAAACAAAGGTTTAGGTTTTTTGAGTACATAATTTAATTTTTAAAGAATAATTAAATATTGAATTGAAAGAAAAGGAAAACAATCGTAATAACTTCATTCTAAATACCAAGTGAAATTAAGAAAATAAAGAAACGGAATAAAAAGAAATGAAGTGATACTTAATAAAACATAGTGGTACTACATCCAACTTTATTAATTATAAACTTCAATAAAAGCAGTATGCCTGAGGCTAGTTAAATAAATAGTGCTGAATAACTCAGTGTATAAAGCTCTTAATTTATCCTCTCTCTTTTATTTTAAAGGGGTTATAATTTCACAGGAAGTGTCTATTCCTTTATCATCGTGGAATTCCTATGTAAACATTTCTAAGGAAATATCATTATCAAATTAAGAATATATAGCATATTACCAGTTTCAAATTAAACAAAAATGTAATCTGTTGGAAATACCCCAATAGCTAACACAAACTTCTTTTTTGATTTTTAGAAAAAAAGTACTTTGACAAATAAAGTAGTAAAAATAATTATTTATCTACTTTTCGTAATAAATGCAGATGTATCACTTAAAATTTATAATTATACCTTTAAAAACATAAAGGGTGCAGTTAGGAAGAAACAAAAATTGGTTTACAATTATTTACCAACGTATCGCCCCAGTAGGCAGGGCTTCATCAAGCTAAAACGGATTTAGAACGACTAAAAACATGTTGAAAATGTAGAATAAGACGACAATAAATTGTAAAGAACAGGAATATAAAGAAAGTGAATGTAAGAGAATACGATGAAAATAAAATAAACCAAGGTGGAGTTAAAAATAATTTAAATATTTATAAAAAAATATATTAAAATTACCAGAATACAAAAATAACCTAAAAACTGCTTAGTATTGTTACAGTAGCTACAAAATGAAAATCGGATTAACTTTTTCAGATTCCTAAGAAAACCATTATATTACATATTATTATATATTTTTTTTTATGTATAGATATATATTTATCTATCACAAATTTTATCAATTATATGACATATATATTACTAGTTTATATTCGCATATATTTAAAAAGAATATTAGTGGTATTTTGCATTTTAGGTGGGTTTTATTTATGTTAAAGAAGGGATAACTAAGGGGGGGGGGAGGAAGGAAAGTCATATTGGGTTGAAAGAGAAAATATGAAAAAAAAAAAAAAAAAAAAGGATAGAAAAGGAAAAAAGATAGAGAGATATTAATAAAAAAAATTGATAAACTATAGAAAGAAGAAAAAAATAATGAAGAAGATAAAATGACCTATGCTATGAAACAAAGAAAAAAAAAAGTCATATACTATTATTACATATTTATTGTTTACATGTTATGCCTATATGTTGTAAGATTTAAAAAAAAAATATCTGATTAGATTTGAGTAAGTATGCTGTGTAACTACACAGCATACTTACTCAAGCACAATAAAGTTTTGTTGAATAAATTTTTTCCCCTATTTGATGTACAGGATTATAAAATTGGAAATTAATATTAAAAATTTTTTTTTTTTACTATTATCTTATTATATAAAGTTATATTTCTAAGTATTAAATATCTATTTATTCATTGAATAATAATATTGATTATTAAAAATCAACAAAATATCTGTTTTCAAGTTACTTATCATTGTAAAGTAGACACATTCTCCTGCTACAAGGCGATCATAGTAGTTGTAGGTAGAGTGCCCCAGGGTCCAATCCAAATGAACAAGCTTCATCTCGGTCATGTCATTAATTCTGTTAATGACCACATAGTCCCTACTACCTGTCCGTGCACCTGTTTCTCTCGCCTGGCTAAAACCCAGCAATGGTGGCCACACTGCAACAGTTGCTACAAAATAAATGACCGGGATTCCACAGGGAAAACAACAGTTTCAATGACCTAAGAAAACTATGATATTCCTATCATAGCGTTCAAAATTTTTAGTTTTATGATATCTTTTTCAATACTTTTTTTTTCTTCGCATTATGTCTTATACACACTGTACAGATATAAAATTTTTTATACACTGTAAAATTTCAGAAGATATTTCCATATTCATACACAAATAAATAAAATGATAAGTCATGGAAAACCTTATTCTTCTTTTATCAAACTATTGTGATGTAATGATGAGTAGATTATTGACTGTGGATATTGTGTATGAGGAGATGATTGAAGAACACAAATAAGTAGTAACTTATTTATCAGTGTAAACGTTTCAGCCCGAATTCCTGGCCACCATCAGTGATGTGTAATTCCGTCTCCTCAAGCTGCAAGTATTTTCAGAAAAAATTATTAAAAATTACAATACAATACACTTTTTATTCATAAAACAAATTTAAAGTAAAATAAGTGCTGTTTTATAAAAATAATATTTTTTGAGGAGAATTTCATGTTTTATACCCTCATCAAATATTTTATTGTACATAATTTTTAAATTAAAAGTTTATTTTAGTTTTTTTGTGATCATTTATTATGAAAACACTAGTACTTTGAGGAACTATTATTATTTACCAATTATATATCTCACATCACATACTTTTTTTTATAAAAGTGGAAACGGCCTAAGCTTATTCTTTAACATTCCTCAACTTCTGGAAGTTTTTCTAAAAGTGGAGAATCTGTAGTATAGTTTGGAGACTGATAAAAAAAATCTGTAATATTTCGAGATTTTAAGAAAATATAAAAGAAAAAAAATGTTCATAAAAATATTATTTCATAAAATATTCTCTAAAAAGTATGACTATCATTTAAAAAATGATGCATTAAAATTCATTTAATAAAAATATTAGAATTCAAAAATAGCTATAATAAAAATATTAACTATGTAATATATGCAAATTCAACAAAAAAATAAAAAATGTCACTTTCAAACATATGAGTGAAATTAATATTTGGAACTCTACGCACTTATTTTAAAATTGATTTCGTTATTACCAGACTGGCCTGATATGGTTATTTTAACATTTTGTTAGTTTTTTTTTTTTTTTTTTTATTTTTTATTAATATTTGTTAATTATTATTAAAAAGTAGATTATGGAGGAGGGAGGGGGGAGTTTATAGCACCATTATGCAATATTTAATTAAGAATATTTTTTGTCCTATTTGTTTATCTACACTCTGATCCTACTGTCTGTACCTGTGAGTTGAGTTGCATTTTCTCATTGAAAGGGCCCATATGTTCTATAATCGTTATTGGACGAGTAGTTAGGTCAGTACCAAATCTTCATACGTCAAATATAGAGGAAAAAATTGGATTAAAGTATTTTCCATTGAATAGTGGACCAAGCAGGACATAAACACAGTCCTACCTTAACGTGGCTCAGCCTCTACATTGCCTAGCAGAAGAGGCTCATATGGATATCCTCTCCTCGTCTTAGCTTTTGTTCTGTTTGAGTCATTAGATGGCTTGATGATGGCTCATCATTAGATGAGTGTAAATTTAGGCAATTATTTTATGTCAATAATAACACTTTTTTTATTTTTGTTTATTAACAATAGTTGATGAACAATTTTTATGAAAGCTTTTCATGAGCACAAATTATTAAATCTATATGAAATTTTTTTTTCACATAGTAATGAAAGAAATACAATATCTTTTTTTTGTTAAAGCAACTTAATAATTAGAGTCCCTGTCCTACAATATCCTTTAGTAATTTTCCATCAGACCTTGTTGAAACCTTCTGCTGCCTAAGGTATCATTTTTTTTTATTATCACCTTCCTGGTCATTTCTGACTATTAGGGAGAGGTTATATACAGGCTACTACCGTATTCTGATCTTGGTTGGCTGTCAAGTTTTTGCATTGTTCATTGTGTTGTTCATTACGTGGGACCGCTACTGAAATAAAAGCCGACTTCCCAGGCCGGATTCGAACCGGCGCAGCTACAGTCACGATCCAGTCAAAGTTGGCGTTTTAACTTGATCGGTTAAGAACGGCACTACCCTTAATACCTATCACGGGAACTTTCTGTTTCCTGTAATTCTCCCCACTCCTGTGACTATTAGTCCAGTTGACTTCCTTTACTAGGTTATCCCTGCTATTCCGCGCACCTTGGTAATATACTATTTTTATATTTATATTTTATATTTATATATTTAATGATTCCTATTGATTTAATAATTCTTTCTATTTGGAGTTCAATATTTTTAAAAAAATATATCCTGCTTGATTTGGTCCAGATTGGGCGTCTAGCTTTAAAATGTTAAATATCCATGCATATTCTTTGAGTTACAGGAAAACACAATTAGGCTAGCTGAGCGACAAACATCATATCTTGACTATGAACCTGTCTCCACTTATTTATATAACTATGATCCAAATTAGGACTCGAAATTCGAGTAATTACTTTATTTACTACTAATTACTTTACCTTAGAAAGGCCCAATCAAATCCAAGGTGATTATCAAGGATTAATCTATTACTCCAACAACAATTTCAAACATTTTATTAAATTAAGGTAAAGTGGCTTCTACGAATAAATCAGCAAAGTTCCGGCAATTTAGGTTAATTATGAAGGAATTTGCATTTGTTCATGCGGTTAAATTTGTCTGCTAATTCGTTTTAACTATTGTTTGTCTCGCAATAACGGGTACTATATATATAATGGTGAGGCAGTAGGGGCATTGTAATGGGAGAGAAATTGGTAGGCGGTTGAGGAGGATTGTAAAGGGGAGGGGGGGTGTAAAATGTAAACAGGGTCTGTGGAGGAGGGACAAGGAGGCCGCCGGCACTAAACCGCTTACCCGCCCGGTCAATTGCGATAGCACCCACCTCCCCCGTCCCCTCCTAACGACAATATTTGCCCCATCAATATTTCCTTATTATGCCATTTCTTTTTGGCCACAAGATTTGAGAATAAAAATAAAATTATTTATATTTATTGCTTCGGTGAAATCAAAACATTACCCATGGTAACTTCTCATCAGCGTGGTGAAATCATCCCGGAACATTCTGTCTTGATCCATCATAATTTCATTTTAAAATAAATTAATTTAATTTAAAAAAAACACAGTATCATGAGGAATTGAGTAAGTATTAAAGGACTTTATTGCGAGTATAGTCAATATCGGCAATACTTATATCGTTGTGAATAATTAGGTTTTTGAAATATCTGTTTAACACACTAGGTTTCCTTTTATTTCGTCAATTAGTTATTTATTTTAATATCAATTTTACACCATTAAACTTTTAGAGCAACACCACCATCTCTAGAATATATATATACACATTTAATTTATGGAGATCAATATACACCTCATTTATAATTAATACGTAATCTTCAGACCTATCTGAACCGAAGGATTTGAATTTTGGGGAACAGTAAAACTTTCGAACATCAAGCGTATCCAATCCTTCTTCTTTCATTTGAACCATAAATACTGAAAATAAGATTGGGCTTAGGCTATCCCCCTGTTTGACACCTCCATAAATTAAAAAAGGGGCAGACTCTGTTCCTTTGATCCTTTTAAATTTGCAATCTAAAAAAAGATTTTATATGGCGGTAAAGAGATCTTTTACAACATTTGTTTGCAGGCCAGAGCATTCCATATTTCTTGCCACGGGATTGATTAGAAGGTAGATTAAAAATCAAGAATACTTCTTAGGACAAACATATGGTCCTGGGTCTGCCTCCAAGGGCGGAAACCTGCCTGTTCCTCTTTCAGCTGTTCCTCCACAATTCATCGTAACATTGTTTCCAGAATGTGTGAGTACGTTTTTTAGGCCACGGCCAAGAGACTGATTGGCCTGTAATTAGCACATTCTATTTTACTAACTTTTTTTGTGAATTGTAATAATCACGCGGTATTATTTGTAATAATCAATCTTATGGGATTACCTTGGTCTCCCGTACCGTCTGAAATAAACCTTGCAACGCTTTAGTAAGCTCATGTCTTTCCTATTGCATGAATTGTGGGGCAATGCTGTCGCTTTCTGCCACTTACCTGTCTTCATCTCCTCAAGAGTCAGTTCTGCTTTCTCTTCATTATATAGCTTCTTCACTGAATATAGATCCTTCGTTCCTTTCGTTCTCTAGGTGCTTGTTCATCAGCGAAGAGATCTAGGTGCAGCGCTACATCATGTATCCATATTTTTCCAGGTTCTGTCAACAGTTCAGCATTACTTTATTTTACATATCTCACCAGTTTTGACCTTTTCCCCTTCAATAATTACACAGTACGCTAAAACCTTATCAAAGCTTCTCTCGAACTCTTCCTAGGACTTCTTGTTAGCTGCATTTTCCTCATTTCTTGGATTTCTATACTGAGCAAAGTTACTGGGCGTCTTATTATGTTGGTAGGACTTCCACGTTTGCTTCTCTTTTCTTTTTCTTTTTTTTTTTTTTTTTTATAAACATTTATAACTGTCATCTCGCGATCGTTTTCGTTTCGCCCCAAGATTCCTTGTAACTTATACCAAACAGCAGTTGTCGGAAAATGGAAAATATTAACCCACTTTCCCATGTCGTCAACAATATGGAACCTTCAATCTGCAATAGCTCAAGACTGTACAAATTTTAATACATAAGTCCATAATTTTGTAAATCTTACAAAAAAGCGCATATTTTCTGAAATATACCCGAACTCAGTTCAAATTAGATATCTAATCAATAAGGAAATTAATAAAGAAGAACACATTAGAACCAAATAATTTTTAAAAAAATGTTTCCTGGCGTAGATTATGGCGCTTTTGAAATTCTTTTGTAACAATTTAGTATAGTACAGTGTGAAGTATACATGAAGTGTGTAGTACTTACCCGATTGCAAACAACGAGACAATGCAGGGGAAGGCTTTGCCTAAGTGAGCTGTAATGACCAAGACAAGCTTGTCACCCGCCTCCCAATCCCCTAATGGTGTTTGACCTCAGTAGTGGGATGATGGAGGGGTTACCATGCCGTCTACCAAATCTCAGCCCGAACTCTACCACCATTTGTTTCATCAGTATATTGTTTTCACAATCATTTGTTTTTATTATTTATCTAACCTATTTCCACTTTTACTTACCTACATATGAAAATATAGTCAGAGGAAGTATTTCGTTCGTGAAAAATACAAAATCTGGGACACCAACTGAAGTACAAGTCTTAAAGTCTCCTGAGATATACCCAAATTGATATGTTCAATCTAGACCAAAAATCATTGAATTTTACGAAAGTCAAATAACGGAATTATCGCTTGGGATATATGTATGTATAGTTGACCGTAAAAATTGATATATAGGGAGATGGTCAGGGTTGCGGTCAAAGGAGATCTCCTTTGACCGCAACCCTGACCATCTCCCTATATATCGCTTGGGATGTTTTAGGGATGAAATACCAATTTTTCAAAATATTTTCCTTTAAATACCTTTAATGTTTTTAATTTTTTTTCAAAAGAAGAAAAAGGGAGATATACTTTTCCAAGTTAAAAAGAAATTTCCTGGGATAAGAGTTGTAATATTGATGCATAATATACCATTGGAAAACCTAAATGTTAAGAAAAATTTATAAATTAATTAATATTGAACATATAAAATCGTAGAAGATAATGGAGAGTAAAAAAAAAAATGAATAATTTTAACTTATAAATAAATGATTGATTTGAGTCAGTTATTTAGTTTAACAAACTTATAAATGAAAATATAGTAAAGACTACATAGAGTGGGCTCAAGAATCCTCAGGTCGATTGTGTAAATATTGTATATTAGAGTGTAAATGTGACTATAGATTATATTATTTTATCATTATGTTATTTTTTTTTCTTTCATATACATAGTTTGATTATGTTTTTTTGTTTATTCTTCTCTTTGTATATATTTTAAGAGAGTTTTTTTTTCATTCATTTTATTTTATTTTCTTATGTATGAGATCATTCATCACTATTACCTATTGCCCACAACTGTGTGGCTAATTGTAATATCCATCAATAAATAAAAATTATTTTAAATAAAGTTAAAAAAAACAAAAAAAAACATGTGCTTAGTTACAAATATACTCAATATTACTCTAATTTGTTCTCATAAAGCACACTGGATTTCCTTCAAATTGTGTCCTTGACCGATTTAAATATTTAAATTGAAAATATTTTAACAACTATCAGGAATTCTGTACATTCTATTAAATTGTTTTATTTTTTTATGAACGTTTTGGACCGAATTTCTTGTCATTAGCAAGACAAAACAATGAGAAAAGAGGTTTCTTTATTTAGACAAATTGTATTTCATATATGTAGAATTTTCGTCGCATATTTTTTTTTTTTTTTCATTCTAACAACAACCTTTCATACTGCTTACTCAGTAGATCCTGTAGGAATTTTCTAAACAAGGATAACTCTTCTAAACTCACTTCCTTTTTATAGTCCCTTTTACTGGGTGGATTCATATGCTATAAACCCCGCTGACGTAGCCATGATATGGTCGTATCTCTGACAAATACCTTTTCATTACAGCTACTTTTACCTCGACGTTGCTGAGGTAAAAGATATTTTATTAAGTACCCCATGGTGAATCTCTTAGGCCTTTCACTTATATTCTAAGTCATACTCATAATACGAATCTTGTATCACAATATAAATCAAATTTTGAAGAAAATAATAAGAACATAAGAAACAATAGTGTAAATGTTAATAAGCAGTACATATAATGAATGGATAATTTAAACAGATCTGTATTGACTTTTCATAATATATTATAAACAAATTCACTTAAAAAAATCTTTAACTCTCATACAGCTAAAACCTATTTAAAAATATTTTGCATTTAAAAAGTTCTAATTAATTGATCTGCAGAGTTAATATTTATCTTGAGTACTACAGTTTTTTTGAAAATTTTATGTATGCAAAACTGAATTAATTATCAATAATTAATGTTATCTGAAAATATTTATATAAAAATTATTAAATAATAAGACAATTTTAACAGAAACACAAAATTTGATACTTTTTTTTTTTGGTTTATTAATATTTCATAAATTTTGAAAATAAAGAAATGTGATCATTTTCTTTTTGCTAAAAATAAGGATTATTTATAAATTAGTTTAAGAAATATTTAACTCTACACTTACATGAAACCTTTGAGTAGCTGTTTAAAAATTTTAAATTATTAATAAATATTTGTATCTCTTTTCCTCTGGTTTTATAGGTCTTTTAGATCTCTTACTGCCTTAAACAATTCCCTGTTCCACCTCTCTATTTTACTTTAATTTTTCGATTTTTTACACTTTGCTATGTTGTATATTTGGTTAGTCGGTCTGTCTATCTGGTTTTTTTTGTGATCCACGTGTTCTTTGGTCAACGAAATAAATTTTCAGTGTTACTACGAAAGTTTTCTTTAAAAGTCTTCTTGGATCGGCCAGGCCATTATAATAGATCCAATCTACACCGTTATTTACATAACCTTAATCGGTAATATTGATTATAAAAGAAAACAAATTGTTATTTGTCAAATTTTGTTTAGATTGAAACAATAAAAATTGTTTATATCTATTTTTCATAAGAAAAAAAGAAAATTATTAATATCATTTACAATTTTTACTAATATTAAAAAGTGAAAAAACTCCAAGAAACATAAAATAATTGTAAGATACAATTGGAATTGATCAATCACAAAGCCTTGATTATCTAAAATACAGAGAAAATCAACAATTTAAAAAGTAGAAATCAACAAGAGATGGCATCAATGGATCCTAATACATACAGATATATACTTTTTCCCAGCTGCACAAAATTATCTGTTCAAAGTTCTTTTAGTGATGTAGCATCTTTTGTTTATGTGACATTTAGGACTGTTGACGTAAGATGTCATTCTGTCTGTTTAAATCCTTTATTACATCCACTATCTTCCCTGAGCGCTAACCTAAAAACGTCTTTTAAATACCATTCCTACAAGGTTCTTGTGAAACTACTATCAATTCACTATAACCAAAGTACTCCTATAAATTAAAATCTCTAAATATTTGCACCTTTTGGGTCATGCCTATTGTTTTTTTGATCATCTCCAGAGCATTTAATTTGTTAATTTCAAAATTTTTTATTTGACAGAAGATACGTTTTTCAGTTTGTAGGCCGTTTTTGGCCGTAGGAGTTGAAACGTCACAACCTTGAGTCTGTGCCAACCTTCGGTCTGGGGGGTTTGACTTTTATTTCGTAGAGGTCCCACGGAATGAAAACCTGACCCCTCCCCCCACTGTGGTTAGAATAGGTTAGTTAGCTGTAGATAAACTTATATATCAGTATATCAGAAATAACCAGGAGGTTATGCAAAAATGTTTTCCAATTTTTCGTATCTTAAGATTGCTACACCAAACCTTTAGATAATTCATCCAGATTTAGATAAACGATTAATTCACCCATAAGGGTTAGTCTTCCTAGAATCATTTCTTAAAATTTGAGCTTTGTAAATTTGCATATCCTTCAACTACATCTATACCACATTTTTCACAGAAGCTCATTACGTTTTGGAGTTATTAGTGTAATTAGTTAAGAAATTACAACTTAGTTTGTAAGAAAATGGGTGGGTAAAATTTTTGTTTTGAAAACATTTTCTATAGTGAGTTGAATTCTGATTCTGGGGTTCTTAATAGAATTTCTATAGAGATATTCATCGATAATGTACAGGTTATTATTAATAATTTTCAAATATTATTCATATAGGAACCAGGAAGGAAACATATACATCCCCTTAAGCTATATCGATCCGTCTGAAAACTTATATAATAATTGAGGCCATGTTCTCATTTACTAATAGCTCAATGTGGGCTGTCTTAACAAGGCGGTATTAATTGGAAGGTATATAATTTAAAGAGGAGCTGCTGAGTTTAATCAGGCCGCTAGGGACCGACACAGTCTGACCTGTTTCAATTAAAGCCAGTAAAGGGCACCATATTTATCGATCCTATTCATATTGTTGTTAAGAATCGACTCCTTACACCCTACGGACCATCTTCAGGGCTTCGGTACCCAATAGGGCCAAGTTAATTCATTCCCGGCTGAGTTAACTAAATTATTGTTCTAATCGTACGATTCGAGTCCATTGGTAATTCTCAAAGGACTCTCAGGTCTCAATTTAAAAAAAAAAAAAAAAAAAAAAAACTCATATCCAGAGAAATGCTTTATTTGGCCATGTTGCCCAAATACATTGGGTTGCTACAATACAGAGAGTACTCATCAATCCATGACTGGAAATATATAAACCGCTATATATTAATAGGATACAAAAACAACTTTTTTTCTAC
This sequence comes from Halyomorpha halys, assembly GCF_000696795.3. Lineage (NCBI taxonomy): Eukaryota > Metazoa > Arthropoda > Insecta > Hemiptera > Pentatomidae > Halyomorpha > Halyomorpha halys. The sequence continues at coordinate 243,209 of NW_027109708.1, forward strand.
CTTTTCTTTTTTTAAACAATAATTGTCTATATACTAAATACAATATATTTTAAATGAATGGAATATGGTCCGGGTGCGGTCAAAAAAACTCAAATAGTAAATGGGTATACTATTTTTATTGAGCAAACGTTTCGCCCCACGTTGCAGGGCTTCGTCAGGGCTGTTTTGACGGAAGTCAAAGTCAGAGTGGAACTTATAAAAAGTCAGAACTCTTCGCCACACGTTGGCTCAATAAAAATAGTATAATTAATTACTATTTGAGTTGAGTAACAACTCAAATACATAAGTTAAAAACTTTTTAAAATTTATTAATTGCTATTTAAAACTGTATTTACTTACTTACAAACACATTAAGTAAATTTGATGTAAGATCAAAATGGAGTGATACAGGCATGTAGAGAAACTACCCCACTACAAAAATTGGTAGCACCGTAATCATATTTCTACACAAGGTCTCGAGGCCAAATTCTTTTCAGGCGCCAGGATTGAAGATTCAAAGGTTAGAAGCTAGAGGGTTTTGATGGTTAGGAAGTTGGGAGTATGATTTTTTTGTGGGAAAGTAAGGAGCATTGAGGAATTTATGAAGAATTTTGGATTGTAACGATTGGATACGAAAGGAATTCGAAGGTTTAGTGGAGCCCCAAAGCTCAACTCCGTATGTCCAGATATGCATTATAATTGTCATGTGCAGCAGTCTTCTGTAATAATTGGAAGTTTACACCGCTTGTCTAGTATGTGCTGTAATAGTCGAAATCGAAACGTAGTTTCCTGTCTTTTCAGTTCTGTGTGCGGATACCAGGCTAGTCGTTTGTCCAGATGTAGTCTAAGGTAGCGGATCTAAGTTAATAAACTAATATATAAATTTACATGAGTTAAAATAAATTAATAAATAAGTTAAAACACAAATAAATAGGTCAAAAAGGTGTGTAAAAATAAAAAGTTGTGACTCTTTGGTTTGCTCCTCGCTGAAACTACTGTCATGAGTGAACGTAAAACTTACTAATAAAATTGTAAAATATGTTTACCCCTTTCTATGACAAAAGAAAAGTCATAAGCAACCACGACAATGATAAAATAAAGTTTTGAAAACCAATTAAAGTTGAATTACTGTCCAATTATTAATTTTAATACCTCATTTCGTGAGGATAATGCTAACTAATCATATTAAAATGCTAGGATTTTTTTCATTAAAATTGTATTGACTGTATCAAGTAACGCCAATGTTAATTCAAAAAATTACTAATTTATTTTTTTCATTTCTGACCGACTTGTGTGAAAGCAAAAAAGGAGGCGTTCAATGTCACATGTGGAACTTCAGAGCTAATCAAAACTGATAAATCCAATGGGGCGTGTTGCTGGTGATAAAAGCAAATGAGAAATATATAATTACATTTCCAGGGCTATTAAAATACTTTAAAGTTTGGTAACGGGATTTTTATTATTTAAGAACCTAAGTTCCTTGCATACAATAATTATTCAAAATCCGTGACCTCCAGTCGAGGCTGCACCATGGTCTTAATCCGTGAAGGTTAAGCATAAAAAAATGTGCATTTAGTTAAGGAGACTAAACGCGGGAGGACTGGAGACTAAATGTATTCCTAAGGGTAAAGGGCTGAGGTAATCCCCGATGTGAGCTTTATTGCCCTCCCACGGGAGGCCCTTATTGGGAACCCTCCAAAATGTTCTCCCTTTGGCCCTGTTGGTAATGGCCAGGCTCCTCCTCATGCAAAACTAGGACCACTTCTTCTCGATATATCATCTTCCGAAGGGGAGGGAAAATCGTGTCGTAGCTGAGAACAAAACTTCAACTGGATCCAGTGTGAAGGATCAATATGGGACTTGAAAATTTTTTTCACATAAAATTTGTTAAAGATTAATTAGTTAGTTTCATTAAAATAATATATTCAATACCCGGAAAGAGACAAGGCAGGCCTAATTTCGTGTTATTTGACGTATTAGAGTATTCGTTTATAATCTATATGGAATGGTCGGATAGCCACGGACACAAGTAAGTACAAATAAAAAATACAATCGATAAAATTACTGTATTTATTAATTTTTTTCTGAAAACAAACTTAAAAACTTCTCCAGCCATACTAAGAATTTTTGACAATACATAAGATAACGGGTAGCCACGAACATACATAATTAATAGTAATCTAAAGGTTTTTTAGCCTTACAAATATCACAATTGTAATATTGATCTAACATAATAAAACGCAATCTTCGTGGAACCAAACTTAGCTTTTATAATAAAATTTTGTAGTTTTAACAAATTCTAGGAATGCTTTGTTATCACTAAATAATAATATCGGTACTACCTAAATTGAAATAATGAAAAAAACATTAACTATCAATAAAAGAAAATAAACAAATAATAACTGGAGCAAGCGTCACGCAAGGATCCCAGATAACGAGGTAGTAGATAAAATGGTTAAATAAGCCATAACAACTGGTCAACCGGTAGACATTAAGATTCTTCTCACGGATTATAATATAATGATTAAATTAGATCAGATAGAAAGCTGGTAAAAATAATATCCGGAGAACCCCACCGAACAGTTCTATATAAATATATTTCCTCTCAAATTTCGAAAACCGTGGTTCTCACAAGCAAATATGGGGAAAGTCATTATAAAATATATATTAGACTTAAGATGAATCATGGAATTTTCAATAATTACCTGTTTAAAATAGACTTAAGTGAAACTTTCTAATGCAAAAATTGTCAGGTAACGAGACCCTTATACTTGAATGTCAGGGATGCAAAAAACAGTGAGAAATATTGTTCAAAGATACGAATCAAAATATTATTTATGATAGTATATTAAATGAAATAGATTATGGAAAAATATGTTACATTTATAAATACTTGAAATCCATAAACAAAATTTAAAAAAAGGTCTTGTATTATTTATTATAATTGTGAAATAAGACTTAAACCTAATGTTGAAGCGTAGTTAAAATTATTGAAAACATCCTTATTTTAATTATATTTAAAATAATTAAAAATATCAAGAAGCCATTCATTTTTTTCATCATCCTTAATGTTCCTTATTACGTTACAAATAAACTCATCCACAAAGACCTTAACATCCCATTCGTTGCAGATTTGGCCCAAAACAGATTTACCTCTTTTCATTCCAAACTCCTTACCCATCCTGACCCATTAATTCTTAATCTCTCATCCTTAACCATTCCTGATAATCCTCCGATGCGTCTGAAAAGAAGATTGCCACGAGACCTTCTAATTTAAATTAATGCTTGAAGTACCACCAATGGGTGGTTCCTTCCCAATATTTTCATGTGTAATTGAAACATACAACATATTTACTTATTGTATTTATTATTTGTACAGTTGTCAATCACATTCAATAAATAAATAACTATTTTTCATCATAATAAATATTCTGTGTAAATTTAAAAACTAGCTATTGGTATGACAACCATGAAAATACGAAAACATTTATTTAGAAATTCATTTAATTTAAGTTATTTTCGTCAATCTCCATCACCTCATATGAATTTATATGTTAAATATTAATTTTTTTTTTAAATCTTAGGCTATTATACATTTTTATTACTCTTCTCGTTTCTTCTCCTCTTGTCAATTAACGAGTTATTTCATATTTATCCATTTTTTTATTACTACTAAAACCAAGAGATGAAAAATTATTTCCAATAATCAAAATTGAAGTTACCAAACAGCAAGTTATTTTAAAAATTTGGCTTTTATGTATTGATAATCTATTTTAATGATAATAAGACCTGGTACTAAAAAAACATTAAATTGTGCATTGATGTAACGAGTCTTATCAAAATCGTTTGAGCTTTTTTTACTCATATTATCTTTAAATTATATAATGCACATTATCTTCTGTCTATAAAAATATAAACTTCGAGCTTGCTAGTAATGAAAAACCAAGTTGGATAGAGTGGATAGAGTAAAATAAAATATTTTAAGTAAAAACTAAAATGGATTATAATAAATATATAAACATTGTAAAAAAAAAAAAAACATAGGCGGTGAATAAAATTTAAAAAAAATTATGAAGAACAAGTATGATAAACACATATTTAAAGTTACAGTGTAAATAAAAAATATACAAATGATTACCAATAAGTAATCAACCAAGAGTTCTAGTTTGTCAATAACAATTGCACAACGATGTGCAATAACAAATAATGAACCATAAAAGATAGGCTGACTATGGTTAAACAGGAATGAAATTGTAATGAACTTTGAATAGTCTGACATTAACAAAGGTATTATTGTTTACGATTCGGGCGCATTATACTAACTTGTAACCCAAACTGGCAAAATGTTAGGGAACTCTGGAGCGAATGGAATCAAGCTGACAGTACTCGGTGGAGGAGTGTTGGAGCTAATACATCATCGCTACCTAATCAAACACTAAGTGACAGCAAACATCTTCCCATCAGAGCTCTCCTAACCCCCCCCCCCTCCTTCACCAGTTCTAATGCCTTCTCCTAGTCGGCCTCACTTTAATTTAGCCTTCACTGTTCCCAAACTACCTGTTGCCGTCCGGATCTTGCCCAGTTTCTTAGTGCAGAAATATCTTTGAATCACCTCGTTCTTGGAAGCCGTATTTAGATCTAACGAACCAGAAGTTAGAATATGAATTTTATTATATATATATATATATATTTATAATTTATTTAATACATAACATTTTGGCCCTAAGCACTAATTCATTTGCCATTTTCAAACATGATTCTACCCTGGTCATATTAATAAAATATATTTTCAATTATACCACTCATGGAAGTCTTTGTTGCAACTATTTTTATTTATGTATTTTGTTGTTGATAGATTTATTTATTGTTAGATATTACAATCTGCCACACAGTTGTGGGCAATAGGTAATAGTGATGAATGATCTCATACATACCAAAATAAAATAAAAAAAAATTATTAAAAAAAAAAACTCTCTGAAAATATATACAAACAAAAGAATAAACAAGATGAACATAATCAAACTATCTGTTTGAAAAATAAATAAATAAAATAAAATAATATATACAATATTTACACAATCGACCTGAGGATCCCTGAGCCCACTCTATCCCTCACGTGTGGGGGGGTAGAGCAGAGCTCAAAAGATCCCAGCGCATCCCTCTCGCCGCATCACTGGTAATGAGCCAGTGGAGGCTGAGCAAGTGCGCAAACACTCAACTTGAGTGGAGAATCTGACCATTGCCAGAACTTCAATGCAACTATTTTAAAAAACAATTTTTTTTCTTTTCCTCAGCTGTAATTACAAGATCATTTTTTCGGAGCTTTCATGTCTTATATTCTAACCTCCAGCAAAACACCTGGATCGTCACTTTTACCGTTTCATTTCACCTTTTCCTATTATATTTCTCTAGGCATCGTTTTCAGGAGAATTTTGTATAATTATATAAACTTATAAGTATATAACATATAATTATACTATATGTACATAGATCTCATGAAAGATAAGTGACGTGGTCTCTCTCTACATACCGCATTTTTAATGTTTGTTGGTCAAGACAAATCTATCTCATTGCTCAGAGTCTATGGTCCTGGTCTGATCCCTGATAATTAGTGTTTCATTTCTCCTAGTTAGAACATCCTTTCTCTCGCATGGTGTAAATGTACCTTTAACAAGGAAATATACAAATGTATAGGTGCGACTATATCCTAATCTGGACTTATAACGCCTCGGAGGATTATCAGGGATTGTTAAGGATGAAAGATTAAGAATTAATGGGTTAGGATGGTTAAGGAGTTTGGAATAAAAAGACGCATATCTGTTTTGGGTCAAATCTGCAACGAATGGGATGCTAAGGTCTTTATGAATGAGTTTATTTGTGACGTAATAAGGAGCATCAAGGATTTTACGTAGGATTTTGGATTGTAACGATTGGATGCGGGAAGAATTTGATGGTTTGGTGGAGCCCCAGAGCTCAATTCCATATGTCCAAATTGGTCTGATTATTGTAGTGTATACCAATTTTTTGTAATAAATGGGAAGTTTAGAGCGTTTGCCAGGTAAGTGTTGTAGCAATCGGAATCTACGAGCAGTTTCTTGTCGTTTCAGTCTTGTGTGTGGATTCCAAGTAAGTCTCTTGTCAAGATGGAGTCCTAAGTATCGAATCTGTTCAACAGGTGTTAGTGGTGTATCTAGAAAGGATACTGTAGGACAGGAGGGCAGAGGTTTACGACGGAGAGTAAAGGTGATCTGGTGGGATTTTTCAGGATTTATTTTGATTCTCCAGTTTTTACACCATTCTTCAATAGATGTTATGTGTGCCTGTAGTGTTTGTGATGCATTAGTTGGGTCGTTGTTTACAGAAAGTATACATGTGTCATCAGCGTATGTTGTTAGCACTGTGTTAGGGTAGGTTGGGATGTCAGCTGTATAAACCGTATAAAGAATGGGACCTAAGATACTACCTTGAGGAACACCGGCGGACTGAGAAAAGAGAGATGAGTAGGCAAGGTTATGATTTACTTTAAAGGTTCTATCAGTGAGGTAGGAGCGGATTATAAGGAAGTATGTTGGGGGTAGGAATTGACGAAGTTTATAGAGCAGACCTGGATGCCAGACTCGATCAAACAACTATTTCTAATAACTATTATTTTACAATTGATTACTCTAGTTCTTTATTTATAGTTCTATTCACACCTATGTTTATACTTCCTTAACTTAGGGTTATTATTATTTTTTATATTAAAAAAAATTTTGTTTACATATTTTTCTAATCTTTTGTTCTGTCACTTCTTACAAAATTTGTATGTTGTTTTCATTTAGCCCTGACGAAGCCCTGCAAAGTTGGGCGAAACGTTGTTTAAAATTTAATTTTTTTCTCTACTGTTTTGTACCTTTGTTGACCACCCGGACTATCTTCTTACAATCTACTTCATACGGCCGACTCTCTTCTTCCAGCACATTATTTTAGTTGCCTATGATAGAACTAATTTCATGAAATAGTAAAATGACTTTTAAAGTAACCGGTTAATAAGATCCAATTTTCCGTATCAGTGAATTGTACTAGTAGGTCAGTAAGGCATTTGTAAAGACCCACTAATCAGCTTTAGGCTATTGTTTCTAGCTCTTCACATGGTGTCCTATTGGCTGTAAATATCAGTTTAGCTTCCATAGAGAACATCGAGCACAAAATATCGATCATTTCCTGGTTTAATGGTTGAAGCTGACCAGTTTTTTTTTTTTTGTGTACGGGCATCATTGAACGAAACTAAGTAATATTTTTGCATCACCTGCTACTTTAGTTTGGTATGTCAGAATTCCCGGTTCAATAAAGCTCATTCACCGATTTTAAGCTTCTTTCAAGTGATCAATAAAAACTTTCTATAGGAAAAAAGTAACTGAATTATTACCTTGTGTTACTCACTCGAAATATAATTTAATGCTTTTTAATTTATTTATATTATAACTTTTCCTTTAGAGTTTTTTGGCTGCCATTACTTCTCCCGAGCTTTTGTAAGGAGCAAAAAATGATTTTTCTTTCATATATGTTTGTACCAACATATACAAAAAACTACTCCAGTGAGAGCTCACACATCAATCACATTATATTTTTAATGTTAATATTTTTTTTTTACCAGTACCAGGCACTGGATCAGTTTTTATCTAAATCAATTCATAATATACAGAGACCATCAGATTGGTTGAATCCTACAATCTAGAATTTTATGGCTTTTTTTTCTCAGCTCCTCAAAATCTGATCGTCCATTTTGGTTCAACAGTTTCGCTTAAAGACTGGTACGTAGAAACAAAACCAACTATGCCCCCAATAAGATGCTAATACACATCGTCCTATTTTCGGTACCATTCAGGGGGCACAGTGGCGGCGAGATCTCCTCATTTGTAGGGCGTGACGTGATCAAAGGCTCAAGGCATTACAAGTTAACTGATGAATATAGATTAAAGGAGGGCTTCTTTGATATCTCCTCGCTAGTGATGGAGTTGCCCCTTTCGTATAACCATCCTCCCACTGGGTCTAATTTAATTTTAACAACGTTTTACATATTAATCATTGCACCGGCTCGAGAAAGAAATGGAGAAAAGTTGGCCCAGCAGGCTTATTAAAAGGGACCCATCTATCTCTCTAATTAGGAATTATCCTTTCATCACTGATCAAGAGTTTTCCCTCGCCCCAAATGAAAATATTTTATGTTTAATGTAACTCCTCCAAATATTTTCCAGAACGGACAAAAATGCTGGAATTGAAAAACTTTTAATAAGGTTGCCTTTTTTTTTTTTTTTTTTCCATTTGTTTAATACACTTTGAAATATAGAAGGGTATTACCAGTATTTAATCAAAGAACTTTAAACAAAATAATTTGTTAATCCTAACTTACGAATCAAATGTTTCAGAAAACAAAAGTAGAGTTCGTCAAGTTCTTACAGTATCACATAACATAATGACCAACTACTTCCTGAAATCTCACCACAAAAAGTACATTCGGTTTCATAGATTTTCCTTGTTATAAAAAATGTATGTATTTTAACCTAAACTTGGAGCGAACGTCATGGCCAATCATATTGGAGGGAGGGTTCCAGAGTGGTTTGAAACGTTGTAGAGTCGATTTCCACCCGGTTCAAATTTATTTCATAGTGGATGAGAAGTGGAATAGGTATTAACAGAAGTAGCAATAGTTATAGAATCGCTGCATAAAATGCATTGAAAATGTGTCACCATTTTTTTTTTTTTTTGTTGCATAAATTGTTTTGAGTCTATATCAATTGATTTTATATTGCCAATTCTTCTTGTTTTTTTTTTCCTGAAGAAACTTCTCTAAAAATGTCCATGTATATTTAAACCTCTCAATATAAAAAAAAAAATAAATGTGCGTATGGTGAAACTATTTATTTTCCAACACTCGGATTTTATTTACTAATATATTATTCAAGTTCCATGCATTACTTATATGAAAGAAGATAATTGAAGGATAAGATGGCCCTGGTGGCGATAAAAAAAAGTACTAAGTAGTAAAAAAAACAATTTATCAAGAATTAATTTTTCGACCCGCATTGCAGGTTATCAGAGTTCAGGAATAAACAGCAGATTTATAAATGCTAAAAATAATAGAAGAGACAAAAGAAGATAAGTATTTTTTTATTGATCGCTTGCATAAATAACAATAATTTAGGCTGCAAATATTAAAAGAATAGGTTTGAGACAAAGATACAAGTTAAAAAATTCCTGTTACGTTTAAGGCCAATAGTACAAATATCAGAACCTGTATTCTTCAGTAAACCTGAAATAACCTTTAATCAAAACAACTTTGAAATACATCGTTGGAAAATTGTCTTATTTGATTAAAAAAACCTGTTGTGAATTTGTTATCACAGTGTTTATAGGTCTCAAAAAAAGTGATTTACCTTAATTAGTCACTTTTCTCACTCGGTTAATTTATCATATAACTTCCTTCTGCTTTATAGATCAGGTGGATATTTATTTATGTAGCTACTCAGTTATTTTACAAGGTTATTGGACTCTGTTAGAGACTTCATCACTGCGATTGAACTCACAAAGTTATTGTTCATAATCTGTATGGATGATGGTGAAGAAGTATCTTGCTAAATAAGGAAATATGATACTATACAGTGGCCGTTCATTATATCTATAATTTTTTTTCCTGGTAAACAATTTTTATTGAGTATTTTTAATTTATTTTGCTATGTCTCATTGAAAATGAAATATTCTATTCTTTATTTAAAGAAACAATTTCAATTTTTTCATTCACCATTTTTAATATGACTTAAATTGAAAAAAAAAAAACGACTGTCATATATTATTCGATGTAAGGATTTTATAAACCTAAAAGATATACTATTCTTAATTTAACCTTTGAATTACTCAAGAGAACACATAAAACTTTTTTTTTCGATTTTTCAGATGATGCTATAACAATTCGACTGCAATTCCGTCCCAAGTAATCTGAATTAGATTTGTTTAAGTGCCTTGTAGCATTGCTAATGTTGTCGAGACATGATGGGACGCTGGGAACGAGGGATTCGGTATCACGTTATCCCGTCACGACAAATGCCACTCAGCCTGTAACTGACCTGGTGAAATTTCCTTCAGATGAGCAATCATCGAGTTTCTACACGACCATACTAATGGCCTCTAAGCACCAATTTCAATCTTGTTAGCACAATAAACATTTTTATGTGGTTAAAGCGTAAATTTAATACCATTTATTTTATATGATTCTTTATATAGTGAAAATTTAAAAAGAAATGCAAAAGAACAAATTAAATTCTTAAATTAGAAATCAGGGACTAGGAGAGAGATATTTTTATTTTTTTTTTTGTAAATTCTTTTTATGTTTGGCGTTACTTGATTGAAGAACTATCTGATTTTCATTGAGTCCAACAGCATAATAAACCGGCCTCTAAACTAATAACTAATAATTTAAACCTAATTTAGTTTTGGTTGTACTCTCAAAATCACAACTTAATGACCTCAATACCTGACCTAAGCCATTTTCTAAAACACCATCCATATAGCTAAAATATATATATGGTTATTTTTATATTACATATATAAATCAACTTTTCAACAAATATGTATATAACCTACCAAATATTGCTTCTTTGCCTAATTTTATTATTCCTAGTGTCGTCAAGCGACATAGTTATTAATTGTATGCTTTGTTTTGATATCAGAATAGGTTTATAAATAAACTTAACATCAAATATTTATAAAGCAAACTCACATATTTAACTGATAAACATAAACGAGCTCATCTCACAACTTTTACTCACAACCCTGTAAGGCGAAAATTTCGAACAATAAAAAATGAGTGCTCAATCGTATTAATTTAGCTTCTCGTAACTTAATCACTGAGTATAGACATTGAAAAGCTGGTGACATGAGCTCTGAAGATATCCGAGAGTGCTGCAGTAGATTAGATCTGTCATATGCAGAGAATTAAGGGAACATAATAGACTCTCTAAGGGTATTGAAAATCACCTGCCATAATTCTAATAGGGAAAAGGAAATCTTGATTGGTTTGAAGGATTGGAATTCAATCTATATTTATTATTTTTTCATGAACATCTGTTCATGCAGGTTCAAGATTGTAGTGTTTGAAAACGAGACCTATGAATAATTTTACGGTGAAAATAGATTAAAATAATTAACCAATCGTTATTTTAAAAAAAATTAAAAATAATTCTTTATTAAGAATCTGAATCGCTCGTGAACCCATCTAAATGTAAAATTATACTAAAACCAACACCTAATTGAGTGTCAAAGTCATATTCAATGATATATTCACCAACCAGATCTAATTTTTATTTGCTTTTTTAAATTTTTTCTCCATTAGACAACGCACTGGGTTAGATTCCTGATCAAGTAGGGTGTTAATATCATTATTTGGAAAGTAACAAAATAATCTATGAAACCTACAAATCGAATTGCCCATAATACCTTACAATTGATGGATGTTATTGTTTTATGATCTTTCAAAGTTTTGAATCTAAAAATATATGTTAGACATAACATAATAAAGAATAATTTAGAAAAATAATGAGAAAGTACTTACCAATAAATAATAGTTGATAAATAAATTAAAATAATTTCCTTCAGATATAGAAGCACAGCTAAATAAGAGTATTGAGAACACCACTTTGTTAAAAATATTAAAGCTACGTATCTTCATTGAGATAAAAATATTATTTATTGATACTAGGAGGGGGGGTAATAATTTTATTAAATATTATATATTAATTGTATTAAATATTAATTAATTGTATTAAAATCAATCTTTTACGACTCATTTTTATTAATCCACTATATACGTAAAATAAAATATTACACGGTGATCACTAAAAAAAGATTTTTATATAATAGAAAGACCATTCTGATTCCTCCAATAGTTTTTCAATCTAACTTGAGGTTTAAAAATTAAATAATTAAAAAAATAGGCATTTTATGTTCCTGTAAATATGGTGCAAATGTCTTTTCTGATACCTAGTACTATTATTTGTAAATATATGACAGAATGTAATATTATGCAACAAAAATAATGTAATAAAAAAATAGGTTTTTGTTCCTTATTCATTACATAGTTTAATCTCTGAACCAAATTTAATTTCTGTGAGTATTAATTTTTATAGATAAGCAACGTTACTTGAATTTTAAGCTGAATTTATGGATCTTACTATTGGATTTGAGGTCTAGCCTCCGAAAATAATGTTGAGTACTTAAGGACCAATATTCAATACTTTTCAAATCGTTTGAAAACAGAATCTTCGGACTGAAATAAGAGAGGTTCTATTGAGTCGTTTCAGATGAAATGTCACCTTTCACAGGAAATTTTATTTAGTAAAACAATACATTTTTATTCAAATTATTTAATTTCATTTGTTATAAATTTTTCTCAATTTATCAATACTAGAACTGAAAAATTCAGTGTTATGTGAAGAAATGAAGTCTTAAAATGCGTTTTTGACCTGAGAATCATTTTCAATAGTTTTGAAGTTAGCTTTAGGAAGTTTCTAAATTTTTGAACAGATGAAAATCTGTTGGAGATAAGCCTGAGTGTGAAAGAACTTCGTAATACACTCGTTTAGTTTCTTTATTGTCTGTCTGACGTTGTCGTGTTACAGTGTAGGTCCCTATACAACCAATGTAGGTTGTTTTTTTATGCATTATATCAATAACACTGTAGTACGATGTAAATGTGCTTATTTTACCTCTGGGTTAAAAGGAGAAATGAATTATTCCTACCATTGACTACTACACAGAAACCCATAATTTTGTTGGATGCAAATTTGGTTTTGGCATGTGTCCTGGACTTTCCTTGGTATTTAACCACTGTCCTGAAGGATTCCTGTTATCAAACACAATTCAATTTTGATCAAACGTGATTACCCTTTCGAGAAAAAAAATCGCTTTTTTACTTAGTAGCAGTGAAACAAATGTCTCCTAACGCCTCAACTGCTGCTGCTCATTAAGTTCATGAGGTACCCATAGATTCACTTTTTATTGTATCAGGGTCTCTAGGTATCGAGGAACTGTCGATACACTTGTATCAGTTGTGCTGCGAGTCCTTTAACTGTTTGGTAAGGGTTTTCTTCTAGAGTAAGCAAGAGTTCATCGTCGTCAATTGCTTGTGGAGGTCCTTCCACTGGGTTGGTTATCCAAATCTGTCCCAAGCTGAAACCCATAAAAAAAAAAAAAAATCCTCAAAATCACTTTTTTCCATGGCCATATTTGATGGATCAATTGGAATGATAGTAATTATTACAAAAATAGAGGATTAATAATGGCTCATTAAAATCTTTTTTTTTTAAGAATTTATTTGTTGTTATTCACAACTGTATAAAATTATATACAACAAGTAAAGCGGTAGGTGACATAGTGACATGATACAAACATGTGGAGAATCTACGCATTGATAGAACTACAATAACATTTTTAGAGGAGAAGATCTCGAGGCCATCTTCTTTTCAAACGCCTAGGAGGATTATTAGGTAATGAAGAAGAAGCCAGGTTAGAAACAAGTGGATTTGGGTGGTTGGGAAGTTTATCATGGAAGGAATGGTATCTGGTTTTGGCCAAATCGGCAACCTATGGAACATTGAGGTACTGATGGATGACTTGTGACAAAGTAAGGAGCATTAAGGATTTTGGACTGTAAGGATTGGATTCGGGAGGAATTTGATGGTTTAGTGGAGCCCCAAAGCTCAACTCCATATATCCAGACTCATTAAAATCTAAAGTAGTAAACAACAAAAGTCCACTAATCCAACTTTGAATTTCTTTAATTTAAAAAATGGACAATCCATATGAAATGACACAATGTATTACCACATTCTCTATTATCGTGTATTTTATTGAGTATTCAAATTAACGACCCATAACTGTTTATTTTTTCGTCTATATTGTATCAAACTATTAAATGAAATAATTTCAGAGCATTTAAATTATTTCAAAACATGAATAAAAACAGAATCAATAAATAAACACTAGTGCAAAATAAAACTCGAAATACATTCAATCCTTGTAGAGGATTGAGGGATTGAGTGTGGAAATGATATCTTTGTTAAGTGTACAGCGGCTTAGGTAAGTTAGGATCCAAGTGATGGATTTCTCCCGCGCGGACTTTCATCGCATAAATCAAGCAGGCCGTATCAATTGAAATCAAACCTGCCGCCTCCATATCCCTACCATCGCCATATATCAACACATCATGATCGCTTCTGGAGGGATTCTTTCACCACTGTCTTCATTGCTCTATGATTCCACATCAGGCAGATGGCGTAAATACAGTGTATATTCATTACTGTAATTTTCCGTTTTCCTAGAAATATTAATTCTCTACTTTCAATAATTGTACATTAGCTTTATTTGAAAAAATCTTTCTTAAGCCTTAATGAATTTTTAAAGAACATAAGGATTTTAAAACGCAACACACGTATGTTCATTCGCACAAAAAAATCTTTGAAGGGTGAGATCTCCACATTATAGATGTTGATGAATAGAGCGACAGATAAAATAGAAAATCATTTATATATAACTTGTTTTATCTAGTTATTATTGAACCATCAATGGATTCATTATATTGATAATCATTGGGTTGGAGAGGGGGTAAGATACTAAACTTTTAACTCCTGGGCCTCGGTTCAAGTCCAGCTACGGGCAGACTTACATCAATCGTGAATAGAAGGTTGATTCAGTAGATCGAGTGGCCGTTCATTAAAGCGCCAACTTTGACTGGCTCATGACTGCAGCGGCTCCGGTTCGAATCCAACCTGAACGGTCGACTTTTATTTCTGTTGTGATCCCATGAAATGAAGACTTGACCCCTCACTCTGGGTTAGAATAGGGTGGTAACCTGTAGAAAACACCTTCTTCCACCCTCACCCCTATGTCAGATATGACAGTGGCTCTATAAAGCGAGTAAATGGTGTTTCATTGGATTGGAGCATAATGCTGGCCACATCATCATTATCATTGGTCAAGAAAAAGTACTTTCATACCTAGTGCTGGAACCAGGAATTAACGCTACAAGTAAAAAACTGATACAATTTTTTTTCACTTTCGCCTACAGGATTTAGTTTCTTTTCCTTTTTATACTGATATGTATGAGAGGTACCAGCTGGAGTTTTTTAACTTAAAATAATTTCCTTTGTCGGTATACCAAAGAAACCGCCGGACCTAGGCAAAAACCCCGTCGGCAACAGATCTAAAGTAATGTAAAAAGACATATAGATAACAGAGGGTACCATTAACTGGGAGCCATTAACCGTCTAGGCAGAGCCCTTATCGTTCACGTGGCCAGTGTAGACAT
>NW_027109708.1:259407-265046 GCF_000696795.3 Halyomorpha halys
TAGCATACCACGGCAAAGGGGTCCAGATGATGGTGTCTAGTGTTTGAATTAAATATAGCGCATCCCTTTTCAGTCAGTTCCCATCAGGAACCGATAGAGATACATAATATAAATATATAATATAAATACATAATATAAATATACAATATAAATACAAATACATAATATAAATACATTGATATATGAATAAATTTCAATATAACAACGTGTACGGGGAACCCCTAATCGGGCTTAGAAACCCCGAGCCTCGTACACGGCAATACATAATTTCGGCATAAAAAGTTTGTTATTGAATGCAAAAACGTATATGGAATTATATTTCAACCTAATAAAATTTGTTGTTCTAATGATTATAGCTTTTGAATAGATCGTATTTTTGTATCAATCGCTTGGATCTTCCCTAAACTGTAATTTTTTTAATTAACTTGACATTTTCAGTTATTTGGAAAACATGTTTTGGAATAATCTACATTCTGCTAGAAAATAATTATATTTTCTATAACAGCTGTGATCAAACGTATTTTATTTATTTTTTTATCTCGATAAAAACAGCTGTGAGAGGTGGAGTTGTTTTATTACTTGCCGGTTGACGATTTCTGTTCGTATCCCGGAGGCAGTGGGTGCTGGTTTATTGCTCAGACCCCCGTAGCCCAGAGCTGTGAGAATTGCTATTTCACGGCAAGTTGCCTGCCTCTCAAGTGTGCGACAGATCTATTTCTTTTATTTATTTTTTTCCGGGACGGATTTACTGGGTTGGATCGAGGGGAGGTCCTTTCAGAATTCTGCTTTAACCCATTCTGTTGACAGGTTTTACAAATTTTGAAACATTACTCTTTTCTCTTGTTTCAAAAAAACAAGTAAAATGACATCGATATGAAATACAAAATCAAGTTTATCTCTATCAGACTATCGTTTTCTTTTATTTTTGCATTAATCAATGAAATATACAACAAACTACAAGAACCAAAACCCGTGGATTCGACATTTTTCACTTTAATAAGACTTCAGGAATCTGTTTCCTGGATGAAAAAATCAACTTAACAAATACGTACTATACGTAAGGTGACCAAAAATATTCCGAGCAAAGTGGGACGGGCAAATGAAAATTTCCACCTGAATACAAAAATGTTCAAGGCACGTTTTACCAAATTGGTTTTACTACATATACATCAACAATGGCGTTATTCCTAAATAAGCTTTAAAAAATGTATAAATTGACGAAAAAGCACTCTAAAATAAAGATTTTTAATTCCACAAAATTAATCTATACTGTGTTTTTAACATCAGTGAATCAATATAAATTAGAGAAACGGATAGTTGAGCGGGCTGGGGCGAGCGCTTTGTTCAGAAGGTTTTGGGTTCGATTCCCACCTGGGCTGGTCAATATTTATTTCGCGGCGGCCCCGAAAAATGAATCTTGACATTCTCACTCTGGGGGTGTTTAGGTCCTCAACGGAGCCAAAAAAAAAAAATCAGTATAAATTAATTTTTTCACATTTTGTATTGTCTCATAAATGGCAGATAGAAATCAGAAAAAAAGAAATTAATTATGGAAGTGTCGAACTATATTATGAAAGCCCCCTACTTACTTCATTTAAATCAACAAGAATAAGTCCGTCAGGATGTGGTTGAGCCATTGATACATTTAGCTACATAAATCTGCCAACTTGGGAACGTACTCAATAATTTACTATAAAATGTTTATGGTTAACGCCGTGGTCGTATGTTGAGATATGGGTCTCTGACAGACGTTTTACTCTCGGGCCACTATTTGCTACGCCACTGATAATAACAATTAATTAAATGTTTTTTTAAATAAATAAATATAATTAAATCTTAATAATTCAGGGATTACTAAAGGTAATAAAATCACTCTAATCCTGTAATAAAAAACATGCAAACTGAATTAGCAAAAAATAACTTTAGTTTTCTGGACCAGGAACGCTTTTTTTTAAATAGCTACTCATTTATCTTTAAAAGATTGAGCGGACACAGTTAAAAAAAAAGTCTGTAGAATTAATTTTTAATATCTTGAGAATTAAAAAAAAAAGAAGTAAATAATCACTGAAGTTTAGGCAGTTGATAAGCCTGATCCTTACATTTTTTGTTCCGTAACACATTTTTTTATCTGACACCAAGTTGGGGGCACCAACCTGCTAATCTCTGCCATAAAATTCCCTGACACCACTAGACGACCTCTAAATCTTTGCTAAGGGCAGTTAGTCGCGCAGTCCTTTAGCCAAACGAACGTACCCTTTGAGGAAAGCTCTTTTTTTTCGGTAAGAGGAGGTTCGGGGGGGAGGGGAGGCCTTAACTGTAGCCACGTGTGGGAGAGAGTTGTCGCCCCTTTTTTGTCACTGCTAATAAATTTCCCTGTACCTCGACCGGGAAATTCCCACTTCCTGAGGATGGTGCTATTTCCTGCTACTTCATTTATGAAGGAAATACTTTTGAAATAATTTTCTTCGTTTTTGCTAACGTTCATTATTAAAAGTATTTGCTAAGTCTCTATTTATAATTTTATTTTGCAACTTTGCATAACATTAAGTACTATATTTAGGTGAATGGAAATTTAGAAGAAATACAATACACTGGTACATATTTTAAAAGACCTGGAAAAATTAATTTTAAGACTTACAACTAAAAGAATTTTTTTTAAAATAATTTATTTATTGTTATTTATAACTCTATACAATTACACATTACATTACATATTATATACATATAACACATATATACAACAAGTAAATTTGCTGTAGGTGACATAGTGACATGATACAAACATGTGGAGAATCTACCCACTGATAGAACTCCAATAACATTTCTAGAGGAGAAGATCTCGAGGCCATCTTCTTTTCAGACGCCTAGGAGGATTATTAGGTAATGAAGGAGAAGCCAGGTTAGAAACAAGTGGATCTGGGTGGTTGAGAAGTTTTTTATGGAAGGAACGGTATCTGGATCTGGCCAAATCGGCAATATATGAAACATCGAGGTCCTGATGGATGACTTGATTTGTGACAAAGTAAGGAGCATTAAGGATTTTACGAAGGATTTTGGACTGTAAGGATTGGATTCTGGAGGAATTTGATGGTTTAGTGGAGCCCCAAAGCTCAACACCGTATGTCCAGATAGGCCTTATAATAGTCATGTAGATCAGTCTTTTGTAATGGATTGGCAATTTAGACCGTTTGTCTCGTTACTAAAAGAATTGAAATGAAAAATAATCTAAACATTTTCTAAAACCATTTGTCGTCCGTCACCCTCTTATACGCTTTCTTCTTTTAAATATTTTTTTAATATTTTCTACTTGTTATTTTTACCCACTTGTAACGTATTCTCAGCTTCCAGTAATCTCGTCATCTTCGTAACGTACTTTTTTAACTTCGAGTCTTGCCGCTCGCGGAGCTGGACTCACTTCGCATTCTGTTTTCCTGCTAGCAGCTGCGTTTTATGTTTTATTTTATTTTTTCCTATCTTTCTTTTACCCCCTTCTTCTTCTCTATTCTTTTCTTAATTTTCCTTACCCACGTTATTTATTTTGTGCAGCATATATTATAATTGTTGTTTTCTATTCACTTCTTTTGTCTAGCTTAACTTTATATTTTGCGAGCAAGAGCCCCCGGTGACTAATTCTATTAATATCATCCTGGAATTTATTAGATCCCTCAATGAAATTAGCAGGATGGAAGAAGAGGTACATTTGTAGATCATCAAATTAATGGTATCGGGTGTGATGGGTATAATTGGGTAAATCATTTATGTAAATCGAAGAAAGGGTTGGTGATTCCAGTTAAAATACTACTGGAAGATCTTAAAACAAATCCTTGGTTATGTGATATAACACTAAAAAACTAACTGGACAACGTTTCTACAACTCAGGCATCATCAGATAATGATAAAGATCACTAAATGTAAAAAGAGGTAGCACGTCTCAAATCGACAGTTTAAAAAAAGGGTTAATCATTTAGAGATATTATATCACTCCAAGTTCCATATATAGTTTTAAAATGTGAAGAGTATGAATTACACTTTACTAGCAGTAGTTTTTTACTTGATGTTTCAATTAACATTTTTCCCAATCAGTAATTGAAAAATAAGGATTCGCTTCATTAATTTTCTATCGAATTTTCAAAACGTTGAATTAAAGTAAATATTCTTTATTAAGGCAGACCAATAAAGAGCCTGTGTTGTTCTTTAATTGTCTGAGCAGTTGACAGAGGGTGGCTATGGGGCAGTTGGGTTGTGAAGATAGCCCTGGTATTGTGTCCCCTAGAGCAATTATCTCTCAGTAGTTCCTTACTTGTCTGTATTTACAGAACGGAAGTTATTTTCACTAAAAGCCAGATTAAGAGGGCCGGGAAGGAGCTTTCCTGATACACATTTCCTCTGTTCTTCCGGGCCAGATGCTTTTGTTGACAGTACTGTCCGTTGTAAATTACTCCTCCAGACTCCAGCTCCTTAGATTTAAAATAAAGTCTCTCATTGGTTTCCGATGAAAGGAAAACCAAATAGCAATATAAACTTTTTCTCCCTGTTTCTTCTTGAATAACAATCTCTCACCATGAGTTATAGTACAAATATATAGCATATATTTCATTAAACTGATTCACTTAAAAATATTTATATTAGCGTAGTACGCAAAGGGACTCTATGTTACGATATATGATTCGAATGTTTTTTTTTCCGTACTGCCAGGACACGTTCACCTGTCATCTACCCTCTACTTCACTGAACTGCTGTGAAAAACCCTTTTTCACCCGCGCTGCCTTTCACTGGAACTCCATTCTCGCTACCATACGTCATGTGGTCTCAGCCCTTCCCTCGTTTAAAACCCCTCTGTTTAACCACTTTTTGCTTCCCTAAACTGAAGCAATATTATAATAGTATAAATAATATAAATATTTCACATTAACATTTATTATTTGTAAATACTGAAAAAAAAAATGTTTAGTTTTTTATGTATTAAAAAAAAATATGCTATATCCTATCCTAAACAGAAATTCAAAACTAAATCCAGAAACAACTGTTCTTATATTTAAAACAATTCTCAGGCCACTGCTGGTGTACGGCTGTGAAGTCTGGGGAGCGGCATCCTTTACGAAAAGAAAAAAACTACAATCTTTTCAAAATAAAGTCCTAAGAATCACAGTTAATGCTCGTTGGTTTATAAGAAATAGCCAATTGCATCGCGAATTACATATGGAGTCAATAGAGGATTATATCAAAAAACGGTTCACGAAGTTCCACTACCAGTTGCCGACAGTTAAAGGAGCTGTGACCTACAACCTGGGAAACCCAACCTCAACCCGAAGACTGAAGCCCAGACTGCTGCAGGACATTCTGTTATAAATTTTAATAGATATAAAATTAATTCATAGTCACACTACCTCTATTTTATTTATTCATTTTTTTTTCTCTTTTCTTCTATCGTCTCTTTTTCAAATTAACTTGTTTCTTTTTACTATTAAAGGCAATTGTTTGTTTTATTAAAGTATACCAATATCATTATTTTTACTTTCCTCTTTTATTAAGAAGCATTATTCTTATCTATTTATTTTTTTTTTTAATAATAACATTGTATATAGTTAGGGGTGCCTTTTGTACGAGACTATACCCCCCCCATAATCAACTGTCAAACA
>NW_027109708.1:265171-283514 GCF_000696795.3 Halyomorpha halys
TTCCGATAGCCTCGTCCATTCAATTCCAACGTATTTTTAACTCAGACATTGGAAACACAGACATGCGCCACTGCTTTTAGCTTTAAGATCATAACCAAATCATTTATTTAAACATCTTTATCTTTACGTTTTATTTATATTTTCTCATCTTTCTTTTTACAACCCTTCCCCTTCTCATCTCTTTTCTTATTTATATATTCTTATTTGGTATTATTGTCATATTTACTAATTACTCCTTTTTTCTTATATAACTTTATATTTTATTTCTTTCATTCTAGTAATTTACTTACACATTTCATTAATTATATAGATTTTCTTTCTCATTTCTTTTCCATTACTTTAATTTTAAATAATTATTATTAAATTAACATATTCATATTTCTTTATTCGTTTTGAATTATATAACTTTATATTTTATTTCTTTAACCCTGTCATTTTTCTTACATATTTAATTACCTATGTTTATACGTATTATGTTTTATTTCCCAATTTTTTCATGACGTTATTTTAAATAATTTTCATGTTGTACATATATATTTTTTTTTTGTTCATAGCCCTGAAGAAGGCTTGAAATTCGGGCCGAAAGGTTGACACTATAGGTTTTTACTTATTTGTTTTTTCACTGACCGCACCTCCAATTATCTTCTCATCATATACATATCATATTATATTATACTTATCATTATTAATGTTTTTAGTAATTGAACCAGATAGCACTTTATGGCATTTATTGTACATTATGTTTATAGTTGATTATATTACAGCGGAAAATAATAAATAAATAAAAAATATTAATACAAATGTCTAATATAAATAAATGGATATTTCAGTGTTGTGGGAGGTTTTCAGTATAAAAAATGTGAGTTTTATTGAAATTGTAAACAATAAATTACAAAATTATTAAAAGCTGGAATATATGAATAAATTAAATGACAAAATATTAAATATATGTTAAAATTGTTTAAATATATATAACGTAGTAGAGGGGACAGGACAAGGGTTGCTTCGACCCCTTTCAGGGGGTTGCTCACCTAAGAGGTAAATAAACCTCCCGTTCTAACATTCATTGTACTTAGGGTGAATAATTACCCCATTTAGGGGGTGTTGGATCTTGTAAGAGCTCAACCTCCCGGGAAGAGATAAAGCTTTAAGAAATTGTAAGAGAATTGGGAAGTGTAGGAAGAGTTAGGTGGTTGTAAATCTGCCCCTGTTTTCGAAGGCTATATTGGATATCTCCCGGGGAGGTTAAAGTCTCACAATAAATAATTTCAAGTAGGTAAACTAGTTAGCTGGCGCTGGGGTGGTTTGTTGGCCAACTATTTCAATCAAGGCTGGAATGCTTCAGGGAAAACTGTGAAAATACGCCACCTCCGTCGGTGTTTGCGGCTCGGGTAGACACTATTTGCGTTGCTTCAATTATTTCTTCAGGGGTCAAAAGGTAAAGTAACCTAAAAAATTGAAATCAACAAAAGTTTAATTTTTATTTATGACCTCCTTGTACCATGTTATGCTAACATCGTCATTGTGGATTGTTTTACATTTACTATTCATTTGAATATAACACTGATTATGTAAATAATAAAAATACAATGAATTGTAAAAAGAATGTTTTGCTTGAGACAGACGACAGATTTAGAGAGGGGGGTATTATTTCACCGCAATATTTTATTACTTTAATGAAAACTATATGAGAAGAAAAGATGATTGGGGTGCGGCCAGAGAAGATCACAAATGCGTAAAAACCTATTCAGTAGTTCCAATCTAACCGATCTAAGCCGAACCAGGTATCACCCCTTCCATTATAAACTCCCTAACCACTCAAACCCCCTAGTTTCTAACCTTGCATCCTCCTGCATTCCTGACAATCCTCCGAGGCGCCTAAAAAGAAGTTGGCCACGAGACCAGCTAATGTAAATTGTCATTAGAGTGCTACTTATGGGTAGTTGCTCTACACGCCTGTAACACTCCATTTTAACTAAGATCAAATTTTATTTAATTTAATTTTTTAAGTATTATGTAATATACAGTTGTAAATTTCGATAAAGATAATAAAAAAAAAAATACTAAACATCGACAAATAGGAGAGTAATGACGACATCACTGGTGAGCAAGGCTGGTATCATTTCTAAAAGTTGAGATCTTTTCTCTTGCGAGGAAACGTTCAATATTGCTCAAGTGCTAAACAGGAACGGGATTGTCACTTCCCCTGAAGATCGCAAGTATTCTCCGAGTATTTGTTTAAGTCACTTTTTTTTTTTTTAAATATTTATTTATTGCTATTTACAACTGTACATTATAATACATTTAGTAAATCTGATCTAAGTTAAAAAGGAGTGTTACAGGCGTGTAGAGAAACTATCCATTGGTAGTACTCTAATGACATTTTACATTAGCTGGTCTCGTGGCCATCTTCTTTTCAGAAGTCACATTTAACCTGACATTTATGTACTTCCACATAAATTCTTGAATAATCGGATCTTTTTTTTTTTCTCACACCTACTTCATACTTGAATCAGCGCTAATTTCGGTTTATTGTATCAAAAGCGCTTCTAAATCAACGAAAATAAGAAAAATGTTATTAGTTTTTTTTTTTACCTAAATATAATTATATAATTGTTTTGAACCTAGACTATCAGTACATATACTCACCTTAAAAATGTAATTTCAATTTCGTATGACTTTTCGTGTTTGAGTTATTTTTTTAAGCTGTTCAAAGACAAACAGACCAATATGCCGGATTGTTTTTTTGGACTGAGGGGACTTCAAACTTCTGTCAACCGTCCGTAATTTTCAACAATTGCAATACATTGCCTTATTATCCATCCATAGGTAAAATAATGTAAAAATTCATTACGATGATTACTTCCAAGTTTGTATTTGTTGTCGAAACGTGGTCGGCTGTTTAATGTTTGATATATAGTTAAAACAGCATATTGTTTGAATAAATAATAATCGTTCCCTTATTTATTAAGTAAATATTCATCCCTTCAAATCAAATATTTATAACTGGATAAAATGAGTAAAATATTTAACTAAGGAAATTCGTTTGCTTTGTCGTATTTACACGGGCGAATGCTTTTGATTATGTTTAGATGTAAATAGAAACTGGTCGGCTTATTCTTCGTTATATTTGTATAAAATATATATATATATATTAAGATATATATATATATATATGCATGTATGTATGTATATATATTTAAAATATTTTGATACGAAGATGAATTAAGGAATAAAATAAAATCTCGAGAGCGGTAGATATTTCGGAGGGTGCATTTTTTTTGTATTTCTCAATTTATTTCCTTTGTAAGTGCTATTATCTTCCTCTCCAGCCTGATGCCACGAAAATAGAAAATACAAGTCGTGCCTTTTACAAACTACCACCTCCATTCTGTTATCGGAAACAGGTGCTTTGAAGCTTCATTTGCGGTTGTGCCTTTATATTCGCCTAGTTTTTAGGCCCTATTCTGTTGAGCTGTCTCTTTTTATCCTAGCTTCCTGATCCATTGCATTACTCAAATTTATTCCTCTCTTTTGAGCTGGGTAATGTTCCATACATTTGTTTTTTCTTTTTCAGAAAGTTTTCCAATTGAAAATGTAGTACCTCTGTTTTACGACTTTATTGCAATGTTTTTACAGGAGGGTATTGTATCACTGTACCATTTCTGAATAGAAGATTAACTTTAAATATAGTTTTTTTCTCAATTCAATAAATTCTCACCTCACATAAAAAAAAAAAATGTTTTGCAGGCTATTCTGCCTTTGTTATTTCTATTTACAATTAATTTTGATATGGATTTTAATAATTGGAATAAATACAAATTGAGACCAAAATGCAATTTGAAATAAATTAATAATAAACGTGACCTGAGTGTACAGAAGGTTATAAATTAGTTTGTTTATATGATAGTAATAGTGTTGATTAATCAAAAATTAAAAGTATTAAAAATTATTGAAGTTTGAAAAGGATAGGTAACTAAACATAAACTTATTAATAATTAATATGATTCTCTATTAATTGAATTTTTCATATGGTGTTGTTGACTTATAATTGATGACCTGGGCAGAATAGCCTGCAAAACATAATAATGTTATAATTGTTATAAATGAATAAATAATAAGCTGTTAAATCTTTAGATTGTCCTTGAGGATTGCCGAATTGGCCGAAACGTTGGACTATTAATATAATAAAGAGACTAAAAAAGGATACCATTTGATTTATTTAATATAAGATTAACCTTTCTCTGTAATGGAATTTCTTGAAGGCGCGTATTTGTTTGGTACCAATTTAGTGGGAAGTCTTAAGTGCTTCAAGGTATGTGGAAATGGTTTTATAAGATGACGTACCTTAAATACCTGTTAATGTGGTGAATCATTGGCTATGCTGGACCACATAAAGAAATACTTTTTTCTGATTACCTGAACAGCACAGTTTTACATCAACTTGAGGGCCTAGCAAGAAATCTGCTCCTTAATCCAATATATAGCATATGTGAGACAAAATTAAATGAATAGTTTTGTTGTTTTCTCTTGGTATGCTTAAAAATGTTTAAGACGACTGTACAATTCATACTAAAGGAACTGTACAATTCACAATATTTAATTAAAAAATTGTATGAGCATTAAAAAAAGGATAGAAGGTGCTATTACAGTAAGAGAAGGCCATACTTTTTATTAAATGCTATTATAAGCCCATCAAATTTTAATTTTAATAATAACAAATTTAGTCTTGTTTTACTTTCCTAAATAAAATTTTTAATTTGAAAACCAAACGTTAAATCATGCTTAGTTTACTTTTAATGCATTTATCTGTTTTAATTAATGTAAAAACTGCCGTTCTCTTAAAATCCAAAAATGTCTATTTTTTTTACGTGAAGTGTACTTTGAAGTGATTAATAATAATTTTAACATAAGTTAAAATAAAACTCCATCAGAGAAATTCAAAATCTTAAAAACATTAACATTTAGACGATATGTCTATTTGCTCCTACAATCCGTTTATCAATATTATATTTGCAGAGAAAAAAACATTCCACTCCCATACTTATTCAAAGAACTCTATTATTTTGTTTCCTTTAAAATGCCACAACATAGATTTTTGGGGTTTGACACACCAGGCTTCATGTGGAATATCAAATGGTCTGTTCGAAGTTACTAATGGGTTTTCAATCTCTTATATCCTTAAGTTTTCAAGGAAAAAGATTGAATGGCTTAAAAACATTTGCTAAAGAATGAGAAGTTAGAGAGGATAAGGTAGGTAAGCGGAAGACACTTAACTTATGCGAAAGACATTAAGACGGATGAGGGATGAGGGATGAGCAAGGCCCGAACTGGGGACAACAATGGCAGCGAGATACGGTAATGGTTCCCTCCTCTCTATGTTTTATGCTTTCTTCTCTTCTCCTTCTTAAGCTCAACACGTTCCTTTTCAACACCGCCTTCGCATTAGGAGATCTCTCTCAACCGCTGTCCTTTACCTTAACGGTTTCACGTTTGGAACTTGTTCTCATCAGTGCCATTACAAGTCAGAAGTGTTCAGTGTGTGGAAGATAATTCTTCTGCTTCGTCGAAAGTTATTTTGAACGCCTAAATCTCTCCATGAATATTTCACTAACTTTATTCTGTATTAATGCCTAATTTGGTGATTCTCAAACAATGGGTATTTTTCATTCATTCTGGTTATAATACTGTCTCGGAAAACATTTCTTTCATATAAAAATGATTAATTTTATTGGAATATTCTCCTTGCCTTAAGAACTTCAATTCTCATCACTACATGGCTGTCCAAGAGCAACGTTTCTTTCATCTTAACTTTATTTTTAAAGATCTGTCGGTGACAATAATTTTTCACGGTTTTTAGGTCTTAATTGGAAGCTTACAAGGATTATTTCAGTGATATTTTTTTTATTTGTTATACATGTTCTGTCTATAAAATATTTCAAAATATGTTTGAGGCTAAATATCATTATTGCGACAGAAAAACTCAAACAAAAAACAGGAAACAGAGAATTTTTAATGATTTATGGGATTTTAAAGTTGCCAGTAGCCCTGAAATTCTAACCGTGACGTTGGCCACTTCCACTCTTATTCCTTTCACACAAATCGGCCGGAAAGAAAAATAACAGGTTATTGAAATTTGAATCACTTTTCGGTTAATATATAAGTGTTCTTATTTTGATTAATAATCGTTATTCTTATCCAATGAGTTCATAAAACTAATGATTGGACAGTAATTCAATAATAAATGATTTTCTAAGGTTATTTTTATTATCTTCCTGGATGAGTATCGCCTCATTGCCATGGCATCTTTTTGGTCCCAATACTGGGTCCGAAAATGTTATTAATAGAGTTTTCGTTTAAATATTGGTATTGGTTTCATGTTAGAGTTAGAAATAGCGTTTAGTGTTAGAATGTTGATGTGAGATGTGTTATCTCTGATCCTCTTTTATGTGATTATGTTTTTCATTCCTTATGATACCTGAAATCGTGAAATATTGACTACTTGATAAAAACAGCTATTTGAAGCCTATTAAGGCATCATTGGGATTTAAAGTCACACGGATTAGAGATGAACTTCTTAATTCATGAGCGCTATGTACACTAAATAGATAGAAATAGTATATATAATAAGTAGTGATATGTTGGTTTAGTCCATTGGTGTATTAAAATATTGATATATTTAGGCATTTAAAAGAAATAAATAACTTTAAAATATTTGTGTTCCATCCATCACTAATCATTTTCACTCAGTATTGTTATACAGAAAATCTCCAGGTTTTGGTAGTCTCATTTTGGGTTATGTTCCACTGAAGGAATCCTCCCTCATGGAGACATAAGGTATGTACTTGGGGGAAAAGAGGAGGGAAGGGGCAGTTATAGGCCAGCAGGAGAGGGTCTAATCCCGAGCGGAAGGGCCTGATATCGGAAAATTGTCGGTGGGGATTCGGCCAATAAGAGCCAGAGTCCAAAATAAATCTGAGCAATGCCTGGTCCCAATATCCAAGGCCACTAGAGCTCCATCAGGGGACAGATTAAGCCTTCATTTCAACTACCAGTTTCTTCTCACCGAATCGATATACCCAGGGGATGTCCGGTCATGGCCATCTTTATCTTGTGTCAGGGGGAAGATGTCCTTTTCGAAACAGTCAAGACGTCTGAGGAAGCACTTGACGACCCTGTTGGGATGAAGAGAGAGAGAGAGAAATACTTTATTCATCTATGCTGCCTAAATACGTCTGTTTGCTATCTCACACAACATACTTATCAATCCGTAATTGGACATATATAAATTACACATACATGGTATAATAAGATATAAAGAAAACAATTTTTTTTCCCTACAGTTTCCTTTTACAATCAATTTCGGTCTATACACCAAATAAAAATGTTTCAATTCATTCCTTTTTTTTTTTCCATTTCTGCTCCTCCGATTTCACAATTTTTTAATTCACCCTATCAACAAATTCGCTCTCCGGAATTCACTCTCCTAGATCCTCTTCAGTGACCCGCTAAACAAATTCACTATTAGACGCCAATGTGAGATCAGACCATCATTTATAGTCACAGCAGTAGATCAGTTTACCAAAAACAAACAAATAGATACATTTTACGAGAATAAGACTAACACATAGATTCAAAGGAAAATATAATAAAAAGCCGGTTAAAGGAAACACTTGAATGGATAAATAAGTTTTAAAAAAAATAAATAAATAATAGTACTAATAAAATAAAATAAAATAATTTAATGAATAAATAAGTTAACACACACAAATAGAGAGGTCAACATATTAAAATAAAACAATGAATAATCTCCGAGCTAATTCCCATGCAGGTGATGGTGTATGATCCCCAGGGAGTCCAAAATAATATTTTCCGCCAAGATCGCAATATCCCCAATGCTAACACCAAGGCCTTCAAAGAAGCTCCTTGTTCTATCTGGTATTGTTCCGCGAGATCTAAACCAGAGGCCTCTCACGGTGAACTCTCTCTCTCTCCGAAGGTCTCGCGGAATTTTCCCTTAAGGAAAGGACGCATTTTTCATATATTTCCTTTTTTTCCCTTTCACGCAACGACTGTCGTAGAGCTCTCACACTTTGGTTGCCCCTATCCACCCCATGTCTATCACCACATGCCGCTAGACTAAGGTAGTACTTCGTCTAAACTACTTAGTGTAAACTAAGGTTATAGGAATTATCTTTTATGAAAACATATCATTTAATCTATATGAAAGTTTATTTTTCACTTAGAAATGAATGATGTATAGTATATTTTTTTGTTAATGCAAATTTATATTTTTTTTTTCTGTCCTACAATATTCTTTAATAGTTTTCCGTCGAATGTTGTTAAACGTATTATCCGTCTAAGGTACCACACATGGAATCCTAACGACAGGAATGAAACGACAAGAACCTAGTCATGAATTCCGATCTGGTCAGCATTTATTAAACAAGCCCGCCAAACATTTTTTACAAAAAAACATATACATTACCATTTTTAGACAAATTGGGCTCTACGAACCATTCGATTCCTTCCCACTCTATCTCAGATCCTTTATGCTATAACAAAAAAAAAATTATGAAAATATTAAGAAAACATATTTTTTGATTTGGCCCGATATTATATACTCTTTAGATATAATTTTATTCCTACATAAGCCCGCTTGTTCCAAGCGCATAAGTCCATTATCTTTTTCTGAAACCTCTTTGTGGCGTCTCAAAAAAATAGCGTACAATAGCAATGGATGTGCTACCAATGGTATATTTCTTCACGAGTGATTATGGTCTTCATACCTGAATATTTGCTTGCGATAGCTTTAAACCATTTTTCAATAAAAAAAAAAATTGTTTATAATAGGCACAAAACTGGCAGCCCCATCAGCATAATTATAGAGTTTTCATTACTCCATAACTCTTAATTCAGTAATGGTGAAACTGGATTGTCATAAATGAATAAACAGGTCTAGTGTCACAGCATAAATCTTAGGACGTTTTATCGCTTTTTAGACCCCGACCACTCCCTTCCAGTGGTGTAGTGGGGCGGGAACGGCGTTCCAACTCTGCGTTTTCCAAAACATCTTATATATTAATAGGCGATCCGTGTTTTTTTCCTCAACAATAGCTGAATGGGTTTCAACAGCTGTCAAATAAATACACCTTGATTTTAAGGCTCTAAAAACGGTGAGCACTTAAGAAACCTCCTTGTAAAAGAGTGGGGGCATTCTGAACCGATGCTGACAGGTACCAATGTCTCTTATGGATCCTGCAGGTTTACTAGGATTTATAACCGTAACAGGATTTTTACCGAGCCCCCTTTTGGTTTTCACAGATTTGGGATGACAAGGCTGCAATGGGCAGATTATGTTGCAAATGATTCCTGTGAAATTTGAACGAACGAAACTGAACGGCACTGGTCCAGAATAGGAAAGCACAGCTGTTGCTGTTGTAGGAAACCAGGAACCCTCATGGATTAGAGTGCTATGAAGTTGTAGTAACTTTTTTTTCATCCCACATTAAAAGTATATATTTTATTATACATTAATTAAGGTGAAATGATTACAAAGAAACACAACATAACAAATAATCAATTAGTAAAAGCAAATATAAAAAAAAAAAAGTGTTAAGGTATTATTTAAAGATATCGTTTATCATTCATTGTTTTTATAATTCAGGAATCACCAAGACAGAAAATGAAGTAAAAACCAGACCCAGAGCTTCTGATATCGACAAGCAACGTACAGAATATAACCTTTCTCCGTAGTAACAATGCTGCCTCCCTTTTTCTTCAGTATACCTTTAATCGTCCTGGATTAATATTCCATTTTTATTTAGCTACTTTTTCTTTTTACTATTAATGTGATCCTCTTCACCGTCTATACAGCTGACATTCCAACCAATCCTAACACTATCCTCACCACGTAAGCCGATGACACATGTGTACTCGCTGTTAATAATAACCCATTAAATGTATCCAAAAACAATCCAAAATCCTTCATAAAATCCTCAATGCTCCTTACTTTGTCACAAATAAAATCATACATAAAGACCTTAATGTTCCCTATGTAACCGATCTAGCCCGAACCAGATATCACTCCTTCCATTATAAACTCTCTAACCACTCAAACCCCTTAGTTTCTAATCTTGCGTCCTCTTCCATTCCTGACAATCCTCCGAGGCGCCTGAAAAGAAGATGGGCACGAGACCAGCTAATGTAAAATGTCATTAGAGTGCTACCAATGGGTAGTTTCTCTACACGCCTGTAACACTCCAATTTAACTTAGATCAGATTTACTAAATGTATTATAATGTACAGTTGTAAATAGCAATAAATAAATATAAAAAAAAAAAATATATTAATTTGATATATGTTGTCGCTGATATCCATTTATGTGGTCTTATCTTTTTCTGCTCTTATAATGTCTGAAATGAAGAAATGTTAACACGCAAGATTTTTACTCGTATACGAGAGATTAGCCTTTAAATCTTTGAGTTATATATTAAAAAAAAATTAAACTATTTTGTGTCTACTTACTTCATGGATCAGATTATCTACGAAGCATTCATTTTATCTGCAGGTTTTACTCTTAATTATAAATTTAATGATAAGCATACATAAAGTTACTGTCTGCTAGAATGTATTATCAGCTAATGAAGCCTATATCAGCTGAAAAATGCCATCGCTTTCTTTCTTCAATTTTTTTACCAGCTGATAGTTTGTAAATATCAATATAAGGTGGATCGCTTCGGACACTAAAGCAGTGTTGATTTCGTATTCAGTGTGTTTTTTCCCCTACCCTTTTCCTTTTTTCACAAGTTTCTTCTCGCTGTCACATAACTTTATATATATATATATATCTGTTTATTTAATATATTACTATTTAATTTATACCACAGTTGTCGAGAAACTATGCATAAAGTGACGAATCCAGAAGTTCTGATCATAGAATTTGACTCACATACTTTTGGTAATGAATATTCATAAATACATGACGATGATGTACCATATCAGCCACGACCCCTCCCTGGCAGACTGGTAACATTACTAATACTGACATTTGTAAGGCAAATGTTGTGAATTTATTACAGGTAACATCGCTCCTATCTATTACGCCCGAGAACGCTAAACTACGTTAACCTTGTCTGAATTGTCTAAAGAGATCAGGATTCAAATTGTACATATAAATCGTAAACATCTGAGTCTAAATTATTATAAATTATCGGATATGCCTTTAAAAAAGAGTTATAATAAGCAATAAGAAAGACATTTAAAAATCAAATAAGTTGTTGGGTAAATTAAATAAACCTTTTAAAACTATTTATTTTAAATAATTTACCCTTAAGGAAAAATAAAAAAAAATAAAAAATAAAAAAGACGTGAGTTCTACTTGATTCAATTCTATACGCCGAACATATATTTTAATTTTTTTTTTAAAACTTGTGAAAATAAAAAAAAAAAACATAGAACTAATCAACTTAAAAAATCTTCCTTTAGGCCTAGCAATACCTTTTTTCTTTTTTTTTTTTCAAAAATTGGTTTGGATGGTTTACGGTTCCTTTTGGTTATTCCCCATGTTGTCAAAACAAAATATCTTATTTACTGGCTCATAAGCAATAATTCTTTTCCCATCCTCACAACGATACAAATAATCCATGTTCGATTTAAAATACGGATAAACATAATAACGTAGGAAATAAATAACGTAATAAATGTTTACTCTAATTGAGGTATCGCTTAAGGCAGAAGGGGTATTGTACATAATCAATTGGTTGGACGTTTGCTGACTTTTGATGTGAGGTGTGCTATCTCTGCTCTTTTTATTGTTATTGTTTATTTTTCAGTCCTGATTATGCCTGAATCGTACAAATTCTGCCTGGTTACTGCTATTTGAGAAACCTAAGGGCTTGTTTTTAAATCGTCCAATTATACTCATGCTTACAGCAAAAGGGTTTCTTTTTGAATTCTTCTCCTCATAAATTCATTTGTGATGTTCTATAAGGTAAATATTTCAAAAAGAAACACACGTGTTTAGTATTAAATTTATCGTTAACGATTTAGTTTTCATGTTTTGCTGTCAATATCAATTCCACCACGGACCAACCAATCAATATGAGATTTGATCGAATCTTTTCTGGGCACATCGGGTTTTGTTCTATGTTAGGAATTTTCCTTTTTTTCTTTTTTTTTAAGATGATTTCTCTCCCTAGGCTCCTCTCATTTCCCTTCCGACTGTATATCCTCTTTCAGTCCGCCGATACTTCATTGGAAAGGATTCTTCCGACAAGAGGGCAGGTGTCCTAATAGCGAATAGATGTGTTGAATAATAGAGCGATTGTGGTGACACCATCACCGCACGCCCCATCAGAGCTGGTCCTGTTTAATATTAAACCCGCCACCGGTGCTAACATCCCCTCTTCTCTCTCTTGAATTATTCCCCCCTTCCTCCCTTCCTCCTTGCTGGCTAAAGAAAATTTCTCATAAGTGTTGCCTGTCCGCCTTCATCACTCATCCTTTAGCCCCCCAGGGAGCTCCCAGTTTTTTATTATAACTTTTTCATTGCTTCGTATCGGTGTGATGTAGATGGACGTAAACAGAAATATTTGAGCTCCTGAAAACTTGTTAGTACAATGAAGATATATTATTCAAGATAATGTATAAAGAGAAGAAGCAAGTCGAGGCGGAATTCAAGCAGTTTTGTTAACTATTTACAAAACATTCAACTCAGCATATTTTATAATTCTATTGAAAAGCAGTACCTCACTAGACTTAGCTATAGAATTGAATAGTCTAGCTAGCACTTTTAAGAAAACTCACTTCTGTGATAAAGTTGAGGAGGGAATCATTTTGTTGCATAGATTACAAACATGATGACCCATAAATCGAAATTAGTAGCTTCGGTCTACACTAATATCGAGTATCTACATGTATATAAACTGTTATTGACGTCTAAATTCACTATTAAAATTAAAATTTCCTTGTTAATTTTTCTACTTTTTATTTTTTGTAATCAGCGTTTTATATAAAAAATCTATCGATGACGGTCCTATGGAAGTACTCAAGGCAGGCAGCGTCACAAAACGGCCTCTAATTCCTAAAAAAAAAAAAAAGTAGTCGATTTCATTATCATTTGATTCAATTCGACGTGATAATTTGTTCTGAGGGGTACTACATCGCGAGAACTACCGGACCCTACGTTGCGGCAGTTGAGCTCAAATTTAGTTTACTTTAAACCGATACTAAAATTAAATTTCTTTACTGTCATAAGTACGTTTTAAATTAGAGGAAAAAATAAAAAGTTCAAAAATTTGACATTTTTTAGTTAACGCCAACCAGCTTCAGAAACTTTAACTATGTCAATGATAATAAAACCGATTGCCAACTTTTTTTCCAATCAGGGGCCGTTTTTTGACACACTTTGAATAGATTACTTCAGTAGCGCTGTTATCGTTTATTTCGGCTTAAAATATTACTTTGTATAGGAAATATAATGCTGGCATTGTTTTAAATCTTTTTTGGATAAAATGTATATTGAAAAACGAAAAACTAATTTTTTTTTTTTGTAGTGTATTTTGACTTAAACCATAATAAAGCTACCACTTTCGATTAACTATTGACTGCTTAATTATTTAAGAATGTCTGAAGGACTTGGGTTTTTTTCTGTCTTCCTGTCTTCCCTGAGTATCCTAACAATATTGTTTAAAGTTTTAGATCTCATTGGTTGCTTTTAAAATTACATAATTCATGGTCTTCGTCGAGCTACTGTTTCATTTTTTATTTAGTTGAGTTAGAAGGTTATCAATAAGCATATTTAAAAAATTAGAAATAATTACATTACTATATTCAATTTTACCATCTCAGACAGCCCCGTTTCTTATTTTTTTATTTACGTAAATTAAAGCTTTCTATGACCAGCACTATATTCTCTGTATTTTACAATTTTATATATATATATTTGTCAGGAAGTACGTATCCTTCATGCAATTTATTTCGCGAACTAAAATGTCCTGACTAATGTGCCAAATTAATAAGTTTCATCAGAATTATTATTTATTTATTTTTCAAATATTATGAACTTTATTTTTTGTAATAATGTTTTGGTGTATGGGCCGCTTCCTGTTCTTATATTCAGATATAGTTAGTATGCGTTGTTGCAGCCGACGTTGTCTTTCCACCTTGGGTGAATTGAAACATATACAATAAGATTATAAATTAAAAATTGATATGAACTAATTTATTAGGTACCTTTATTTCCAAGAAATTCTTTTTTTTTTTTTTTTTTATAACAATAGACGAAAATTTAAAATATTTCAATATATGTTGTAGGGGAGCGGTATGGCTCAATAAAGCGTTGTGTTACCAATTCTAACCCGGATTCGAATCCAGCTGTGGCAGCTACTTTATTTTATTACTGTAGCCGTTAGTAGTCGTGAAAAAATCACCTCCTTGCATAACCGTTGTTCAAGAAACAGTACTTCCTTATAATTAGAAATGAAAATGTCTGAGGTTGTAAACCTGAATATAGTGAAAATAATAACAGCCAACTGAAACAAAACATAGATTTAAAATTATTAATACTGGTTTACCGTCCAGTCCGTCTGAGAAATATAAAAAATTAAATCCATGGTTTGACATTCTCTAAAAAGGCCTAACGAACATCTTCTTGAAGTGGCAACAGAGAGTACCGCGTTCGACCATTATTATACCGCCACTAGCTTCGTTTCGTATTCAAAACCGGACTGCTTCATCTTGAGTCAAGTAGCTGTTCAGTAATTCATTCGAAACTGAGTGGACCTCGATCCTATCTCTTGGCTAAATTATATAGATGCTCCAGAAACTGAATTCGTGTCCCCATGTTACGCAGTCAATGGCTCAACAAAACGGATGGAACTCCCCATTAACTTGAAACTTAATATTGGTAGATTTATAGTTGACCGTATATAATAGATTTCAGGATGATACTCAATAAAGGTACAAAATAGTAAAGAACTATTTATTAGTAAATAACGTTTCACCCCAATTTACAGGGCTCGAGATGGAAACATTGTAAAATATGGTAGAACAATTAGAATATAAATAGAAAGAAAATAAAAAGTTATATTCACTTTCACCCCATTTATTTCTCCAATTTCTGTGTAGTTTTGTAGGCTCGTGTTCAAGTTGTTGCTATTTTTTGCGATTTACGAAAATTAAAAATCAAAGACCTGAATTATGAACAAATCATTTTTATTTTTCTGTTTCTATAAAAATATATATTTATTACTATCCCTTACTTTTCCTTAACAACCAACCGATTTACTTCTATCCTACAATTAAAAACCTAGAAGTCACCAACCACAAATACCTGTCCTGGAATAATTATATTTACTCTCTTTAATTTTTTCTCGTTTTCCCCCACTTTGACTACGATTCCTTGTTGAGTTGAGACTGAAAAGACTCACGAATTGCTTCGTAAAATTTATCATTGTGTTTCCAAGGCGCTCTCAAATCTCCCGTTGACACACCGAGTTGAAGAGGCTCTATCCTACCTCCCGAAGGTTATACCTCCTTGGTGTTTTCCTACTCCAAGTTCTTAAAATCAAAAAACCTACCTATATCCTTGACCTCCTCACTCTCCGTTTAACCATCCATTCAATAAACACCAGACCCCAACCAATCGATTTATATATGCCCTCCTCTAGAACCGGCTCCTTCAGCAAATCCTTCGTCATACGTGCAACCTCCTTCTGGAATTCTCTTCCCATCTCTACTCGCCAATCCTCATCCATTCTATCCTTTAAACAACACCTATTCCGTCGCTTACCACAGAACCAAACCTCCACATTTTATTTAGGATTCTTAGAAATAATGAATATTAATTAATGCAACAGTTTAACAAAGCTAAAAAATATAAATAAGAATGAATAGAATAATAATTAATAACAAGTATACTAAGTACTACTACCTTTGGTATAAGTAAGGTGCAATAACAGATAAGGAGGTCAGGAGAATTGATAAATAAAGGAACGAAAAGATACAATAGAAGAATAATATTAATAAAGATCTTAACCTGAGTCATTTCGGATTTCAGAGATTTGAGTAGGGTTACAAATAAATAGTTTTCACAATTTTGTACCTTCCTTGACTATCACACGTACTATCTTCCTACAATCTATAACGAACTTAATTCTTTGTCGATTAATTCCAGTTTGTATAAATTCAGGTCAATGCCAAAACTGAACCCTTCATACTGTCCAATCATTTGATATTAATTTACTTTAAAATATACTAAACTTTCGAATTCCTCTCGTATCCAATTCTTACAAACCAAAATCCTCAACGCTCCTTCCTTTGTCACAAATAAAATAATCCACCTAAATGTTCCTTATGTAACCGATCTTGCCCGAACAACAGTCAATCCTTGCATTATAAGCTCTCTAACTACTCAAACCCACTCGTTTCTAACCTTGCTTCCTCTTTCATTCCTGACAATTCTCTGAGGCGCCTGAAAAGAAGATGGCCTTGAGACCTTATATTGTACAAATGTTTTTAGAGTGCTAGAAATGGGTAGTTTCTTTACATGCCTGTATCATACCATTATTATGTTCCTTCAAATTTACTTGTTGTATTTTATGTACAGTTGAAAATGTCAATAAATTATTTTTTAAAAAAACTTTAAAATATTTTTCGGTTCTATTCCGAAATCTATTATTCTTATAATGATATTCTCAAGGAAAGAGAAATCTGGCGATGTTGTTTTCCAGTGACTTTCATAGCTTTTTTCCTTCGGATACGTTCTTTGAAGAAGGCAGTGAATGCAAGATCATACTACTTTCTATATAAACTTAACATACTCATGCATTTTAACGATGAACTTTAAATAGATTAAGCTCAAGTACTCGTGGCAAAACGGAGTTATCCATTCTTCGGTAGAGATAGCCTATGCAATTCAAATCAGTTTGAAACATTCATCCGGTTTTCTCTCAGCTGAAAATGTTGAGAATGATTTAAGTACTCTTACGATTGGTACTGAAGTCAAATATTTAGAATCTTACCATCTGACTGTTAGCGTAAAAAGTGATAAAACATAATTTTTTATGGACACGATTTCTCTAATATACACTAATATTTATAGTAATACCACTTATCCTCAAAAATCTTTTGACTACCGATTTAATAAATTAATGCTCATTATCACATTGTTAACAATAGGATTTTAGTAATAGTCAGTTAATTATTTCCTTATACTTATAGTTTTAATGTATTTCGTAAGCCCTCATAGAATTTTTTTTTTTTACAATTATCATAAGGTCTTTATTATTTTTAAAAATGACTAAGGATCCTAGAATTAAAGGTGTAAAAGTGACAAAAAACATAAAATGAATTAATTTTGTGTAAAATATGGTTAAGTTACAATTTGTCCACACTGGCTACCTTTCTTTTGTATAAATATTATAGAGTTTATAAAGCTATTCTTATAGCTGAAAAAAGTAATTAACAATGAATTTAAAATATGCATAATGGTGAAGAAACAAAACATACACAATGCAAATGAATTAAAATTATAATTATTGCAAAAATTATCCACATCAGTAATATTGAATTTTGATTATATTTTATCATAAATCTCTTTTTTTTAATACTCATTTATTGACATTTACAACTGTATACACATAAAAATACATCTATTAAATATAATGTTAGATTATAAATGTATGATAAAGGTATGTAGAGAAACTGCCTATTGTTAGGACTCTAATACCATTTCTACATTAGAAGGTCTCGAGGCCAACTTCTCATTTCATGGGCCTCGAAGGATTGTCAGGGATGGAAGTAAGGTTAGAAACTAGTGGGTTTGAGTGGTTAGGGAGTTTGTAATGCAAGGATTGATATCTGGTTCGGTTTAGATCGGTTACAAACTAAACATTAAAGTCCTTATGGATGATTTTATTTGTGACAAGTAAGGACCATAGAGGGTTTTATGTAGGAGTTTGGATTGTAAGGATTTGACACAAGAAGAATTCGAAGGTTTAGTGGAGCCCCAAAGCTCAACTCGTATGTCCAGATAGGCCTTATTATAGTTATGTAGATCAGTCTTTTGTAATAGATTGGAAGTTTAGTCCATTTATCTAGTAAGTGTAGTACTGACTATTACAACACTTGTTGTTGTTGTTGTTTGTTGCTTAAAGGCGTAAAACCCTCTGGTCATCAACGCCTATGGCATGATAAAAGTAAAAAAAAATAAAATAAAATAAATAAATAAAAAAAAGAAAAAGAAAAAAAATAGAAAAATAATTAAAAAAGCCAATTGCAGATTTAATATTTGATATCTAGTGATTTTGTTTTTGATAATAATAAAATTTAATGATGGTAA
>NW_027109708.1:283564-310207 GCF_000696795.3 Halyomorpha halys
ATAAAATAAAATAAAATAAAAACATAAAAATCGAAGAGGAGTTATAATTTATAAAGAAGGCGATGTGCTTTTAAAAATTCAAATACTCGTGTAATTTTAGCTTCCTCATCTGTCAGGGTTTCGGATAAATTTGGGGTCAGTCCTATCCTGTGTCCGGACTTGAAGTTTCTATTTCAGTCTTGTGTGAGGATTTCAAGTTAGTCGTGTGTCCAGATTTAGCCTATGGTAGCAGATCTGTTTGACAGGAGTAAGAGCAACATTAATAAAGGATACTGAAAGACATCCATCCTAGAATCTATATGTGTAATACATGTATGGCCTAGCTCATTAGACCTTAGACACAAATCGGTTTTCATTCTTGTTAAAAACCACTTCTATAACGCTTATTGCGTTCATCGGATGGTGCCTTTAAATATTTCTTTTACTTGTTACATCATTTCGCATATGTAAAACTTATAATTATTGATACTAGCTAAATACTCTGTGGGACGTTCTTGAAAACATGACCCTTTGACTTACAAACATGACTCCTTTACAAATGTGGGTACCAATTGACTATATTTGCTTTTTATATCTCTCCTTTTACTATATCCTATCCAGGAGAATTATCCTTGTAAACACAATCCTGAGTGCTGGAAATGAAGTTAAATTTCCGCCAGCGAGTGAACATTCCAGGGGTGGCTCGGCAGTAAAAATGACCTGGAAGGGTCCATAAAGTAGTTCCCCCAAGGGATGACAGTTCCCAGTTGGCTCCAGCCGCTGGAAAGGTACACTTCTTCAGTAGAATTTATTATCAGCTGTGATTAGTGATAATTAATTGCAACCGTTGATTCAAGATATTGATGGTGATTTGTTTTCAACGATAGGCTCAGTTAGTACGTTTTGGGATCACCTAGTAACAAATTTTTGAAAATAAATTTTGTTGAGATAAAGTATACAGTGTCGTATTAAAATATAAATTTTTATAAAAATTTTGAATTAATCCTATCAATATGATAAATTGTCTTTAAAATGATTCTATTTTATTATAAATTACAAATAAAGTATAAACTAAATAGTTAGTCCCATTCGACTTCTTCTTCAAAAAGCATCAGTTTAGTTATTTGTTTCAAAGAAGAAACATGACAGTGTCCCACAAATTCTCGTAATTTTAAGGCATTATAGGATACAAAATTCCACAGCCCCTAAAGCAACTCGTGAAATTATTAAATATGAAGAGGAAGGTGTCCTTGAACAGCGTACTGCGCGGCGTTGGTTTGAAGAATTAGCTGTGGAGATACAACGTTGGAAAGGAAGAAAGGCTCCGGACGATATTAATTGATATGATTAGGTTCTGCAGGAAGCTGTTGAGTCAAATCCATCCACAAGTACTCACGAACTTGCCAGGGAGTGTAGTGTGTCGAAAGATACTGTTAGTCACCATCTACTCTCCATGGGGAAGGTGAAAAAGAGCAGTACTCTGGTCTCTCACGAACTTCCACCTCAGCAATCAGAAATCGTTCCCGTCGAACCAAAAAAAAAGGTTTAAAGATCTTCATGGGTTCGAACTCCTGCCTCTTCCACCATATAGTCCAGACCTCACACCATCGGTTTACTACTTGTTTCAATCGATGGCCCATTTCCTTCAAGGGAAAAAAATTGATAATTTTGCGGAAGTTGAAATTTCGGTCCAAGAGTTCTTTGACCGCCATCCCAAAGAATGGTATCAGCGTGGGATCGAGCAATTGGCTAGCAGATGGCTAAATGACGTTAG
Source organism: Halyomorpha halys (assembly GCF_000696795.3). Taxonomy (NCBI): domain Eukaryota; kingdom Metazoa; phylum Arthropoda; class Insecta; order Hemiptera; family Pentatomidae; genus Halyomorpha; species Halyomorpha halys. Next base: position 285,318 of record NW_027109708.1, read on the forward strand.
ATAACAATGGACTAACTTTGAGCATTAATTGTATTTTATATCAAAGAATTAATAATAATATTTATTTAATATAATAATAATTAATTAATTAATTAATTCAAAACACTATCCAATTATAGTCTCAAAACCTTTATTTCTTTTACACGTCCAACGTTTCGGCCAATTCGGCCATCTTCAGGGACAATCTCAATATCACTATGAAAACATATAATTTAACACTTTAAAAACTTCATTCAGGCTATTCTGCCCAGGTCAAAACATTTATATCTAATAAGTCAATTATCCATTAAAAACCATAGTCAAAATTATTTCTCTGCACACACTATTAATACACTTTTATCACTCTGTATAGTGTGTGCAGAGAAATAATTTTGACTATGGTTTTTAATGGATAATTGACTTATTAGATATAAATGTTTTGACCTGGGCAGAATAGCCTGAATGAAGTTTTTAAAGTGTTAAATTATATGTTTTCATAGTGATATTGAGATTGTCCCTGAAGATGGCCGAATTGGCCGAAACGTTGGATGTGTAAAAGAAATAAAGGTTTTGAGACTATAATTGGATAGTGTTTTGAATTATTTATTAAGAAATTACCAAAAAAATTGGTATGGTCTTAAGAAAAAATTTTAAGATTATAAATATATAATAATAATATTTGGTTATACATGTATTGTTTTATTTATTATTTGTTATACATATATATAACAAATTCAAATTTGATACACCTGGAAAAAAAAAATTTTCAAACGAAATTTAAAATAAATGATGACTATGGAAAACAAAATAATCTATATTTAAAAAAAAATTAATTCGTTTTACTCCAATCTCATAGACACATAATCACAATAATCAACACTAAAAATAAATCAATAAAATAAAAGAAATAACGATTAGAGTATGGAAACACAAAAAGTAAATAAATATATAATTTATATAATAGTAAAGGTATTTTTTATATTTATATCAATATTAAAAGTAATATATATATTTTTGGTATAATTATATATTATATTATATATAATATTAAAGGTATAATTGTTAAGAGTATTGAGTCAGGAAGACACTGGTAACGCCATCTCTTAGATTACTGAAGCAACACACCTGCGCTAGCCAACGCCGCTAGATTGGTCTGGTATATAAAGCAGCTGTTTAAAATTCATTTTACATTTCCTTTATACTTCTAATTTAGATTTTTACTTTTTTTTTTTTTTTTGTAGTATCGATAAATTTATTTGGTCCCCTTTTAAACAAGTGTTTCTCCTTTTTTTTTTTAATGTTTCTCCTTTTTATTGATTAAACTACACCAATATCCAGAATTATCATGAATAAATATATTTATCTTTTATGCATATAAATAATTTATCGTATTAATTCAAATCGTGAAGAAGATGGTCAGGGGTGCGGTCACAAGAAAACAAAAATAGTTAACAACAATTTATTTGCCGACGTTTCACCATACTTTGTAGAGCTTCATCAGGGCTAAAATTAATAATAATAATTAATGTTAATAAATAGTTATCAACTATTTTTCTTTTCTTGTGACCACACCCTTGACGATATTCTTCATAATTTTAATATTTATTTTTTTCTCAATAAATACCTTTTATTTAATTTTTTTTTTCGAGAAAAAATTATTGACACTTGATTTTTGTAGAAATATATACTGTAGTTATATACAAATATATGTTTTACCTAGTTATGGTTGAATAACACGTTTTTTCCCGATGGTATTGGTACAAAATGTTATGTTGGTACTGATGTCATTATATTTTTCAAATTTTATAATTTTCAGAAATATTTCTCTGAGTTTTATTGGTATAGATGTGCAAAGTATAAGATTCTACATAAATGAAAATTATCCTCTCAACTTTTATAAATGTTTTCAACTACTGGAGTTCATTTAGTAATTATTAATTTATATTTTTACTAGAACACAGGCCTAGGTCACCCAATCCATACCACCTCCTATCTTCTGTATAATAAATTGAGTATAATTGCTTCAAGATATTCTTAGAAGTTTATTCATATTATTTCATATTTATTCATATCGATAGAAAGTGATGCAGTTTAAAAAAAAAAGTATGAAGTAATTCACGATTTTGATGATTAAATAAAACAAAAACAAAAAAACCGAAAAGTACACCTTGTGAATGTTTAACATTTTTTATTTTTAAATGATAGTCAATTTTTCAAATGTTAAATAAATTATTGATTAAATAAATCAATTTTATATCCAAATCCGTCTCAACACTTTATTTATTCATTTGTCCCACGTTTCGGCCTTTCTAGCCATCTTCCATACAAAAATCCTTCTCACATTAATTTATATTTTCTATTTGCAGGCTATTCTGCCCAGGTCATTTTTTTTATTTAAAGTTCAAACCTCTTTATTTAAATTTTAAACCATTAACATTTATTTTTTTTCTTTCTATAAGATTATTAACAGTATAAAACACCACACCATATATATGACCTGGGCAGAATAGCCTGCAAATAGAAAATATAAATTAATGTGAGAAGGATTTTTGTATGGAAGATGTCCCTGAAGATGGCTAGAAAGGCCGAAACGTTGGACAAATGAATAAATAAAGTGTTGAGACGGATTTGGATATAAAATTGATTTATTTAATAAATATTACCTTGTCTCAAAAAATTTTTGAAATAATATAAATATAAATTATTGATTTTAACCATTTTTTTTATTTTTTTTTAATAATACAACATTGTTCAGTAAACAAATTCTCTATTCTGAAAGCTCCCATATCTTTCAGTGCACTGGGTTCCCAACTTGGTTAAATTGGAATTTTATTAATTTTGCTTTAATAAAATTATTTATTTTACTCTCAATTATTTTAACTATATTATTATTTAAGTATATTTTTAACCAGCTAATCCAATTATTACTTATTTTTAGTGTGGACCGTCGTGGCAAAAGCCCCGAAACGGGAATACACTGGAAGAACGACGCAATACTCGAAGAACGATCCTACTTCAGGATCGGAACAGAACCTCCCACCCTGACCATTGACAACGTCGAAGAACGCGACGAAGCGATATACAGATGCAGAGTGGACTTCAAAACTTCACCAACAAGAAACTACAAAATAAATCTCACCGTTATAGGTATGTTTATTTTAAATTTTATATTATTATTGGTGTATTAAGATCAAACAGATTTTCATAGCTTGTTATTATAGATTCTTTTCATTATTATTAGGAATAAATATAGTGATCGGAAGGTTGAAATATCAGAAGTAATTATTTAATTAAAATATTCACACCATTTTTTGAATCTATGAATAAGAATTAGAGAGTAAAGCATAATAAACTAAATGTATAATTGAAACGGTAGTGGCCCAGAGAGAAATCTATTGTAAATAATTGAATTATTTGAGTTCCGGTAAAAAGCTTGATTCTTCACTGAAGTCCTGAGCGTCTAAGGCAAGTGACCTTTCTCAGCCTCCACTGGCTTATAATTGACGTGGCTGAGAGAGAAGCGCTGGAAACTTTTGGATTCCTGCTTTTAGTTCACAATGAGGAATGTAAATGTTGTACATAAAATGTTATTTTACTTTTGTATTTTATTATCATTCTCTGTATATATAAATACTGTGTGGATGAGTTATCTTAGCTCTAATTACTAATGTCTGATGTATACAACAGAATGTAATGACCAAATTTCAAAAATTATATTACATGTATCTCAAATATACAGGGCGCTTAAGACTCGATTTCACTCATCTTACATACTTCTCTTCGAAATTTTCGGAATTGACGAAACTTGGTGGCCAATTGTCTAAATTTTGTTACTATTTATTGATTTCCTTTTCAACCCCCTAATTTTCTCCAGCGAACATAATTCTTGAATTTTTAGTTGATGAGGATATAATTGCCGATGGATTCATATAGAAAATCAAATTCTGAAGCCTTGTTATATAGGTAAAAATATCAATTCAAAGCTTTGTGTGAGGGAAAAAATTCTAAAAATCAGATTATTCCAGATAAACAAATTTTCATTTAATCAAATTAGCCATGTGTTAAGTATTCTTGTTTTAATTAATCATGTTTGAAAATAAACCCAAACTGTCCGCTTGCTTGTAGTTTGATTTTTTAATTAGCCCCTTTCCGAAGCGCTAAATCGCTATAACATCCTATTAGAAATTATTATTTATTATAACTTATTATTTTCTAAAGGAATATAATTTTTCATAAAATTTAGCCCATTCTTTTGCAAATTCTAGAATGATGTATGCTGGAGAAGTACTGGAGAATGTTAGGGGCCGAATACCAATTCAATTCTTGCGACAGTTCTTTCTACCAATTCTCCTCCTAAATTCGAAAAAATGCGAACTTTTTGTGAGCAATATCAATCTAGTCTTAAATATCTTTTATTTAAAAATTAATGTATATTAATGGATGTGAGTTAAATTCTTGAATGGCAATGAAGAATGGCTGATGCAATAAAAGGCTCAATTTACTTTTTATTCAGTGAGTCTTTTTATGATTTGTAGGACTAGATTACTTTATAAATGTCATTTGTTTTTTATTTATGTAAAATTATAATTATTATTTTAAACTAAAAATTGTCATTAATTATTAAAAATTTTGTATTATTAATTTAAGCTTCGGAAGTGACCTATTTTTTAATAAACGGTCTTGCTATGGAGGTATACAAAAGGATGAAGGTAGAGAAAAAGTGAATAAACAAATAACTATTCAAGATAAAGTGCACAATAAATAACTAATATAAAGAATATTAAAATGGCTTTGAAAAATCCATTGGTCACAATTTAATCGAAAACAAACAACCTTCACTACTATAGGTTCTCTTTTGAAAAAAAAATAAATGAACAAAAAATGACCCCATTTTCTAAAAAAATAGTATTTGTTTGTCTCCTTAAAGTATTTAACTAAGGCGATGGTAAAAATCAAATAAGAGGTACTAAAACCCGAATTGGGATATCGTAAAATAATCCCTGCCCAAGACCCCGAATATTGTCCCATTAATACTAAACATTGGGAATCCACAGGCTCCTTGATTACGAAGCTTATTCCCAATTAAACGGAATTTATCGAGCAGCTTCAGCACTTGGTAGGACCCGTTGGACAGTGGCCATTTTGTGGTTGGTAATGACCTTCTATTTTACGTTTGGTTTCGAAATAGGGAAAACAATAAATGAGTGATTCATCATTCGATTTTTCACTTTCATTCTTTTATTTTCGTACAAAATAATTTCTGAGTTGAAAATCAGAATTTGTTTAACTTTTTTTCTTTTTTTTTTTTTTTATCTTCTTGGTATAATTTAAATTCGTAGAGGAGACGGAAATATAACTCGTCGCTTAGAGCGGTAGTATTAAAAAAAAGTTATGAAATTTTCTTGGTAAATAACCACTAGATAAAGTACGATATGTAGTACAGCATATTGTATTTATATAATATTAATAAATATTATTCTGGATTTTCTTTTCTAGAATATTTTATATTTATTATTTATAATAGTGCATAAATACGGATTTACCCCATATTCATATACTATGTCTCCTAAAATTTCAACAAGTATTGTAATCTTATCAATAATGTCATATTTATACAATAAAAAATCTTATAAACTCTATTTACCTCATGTTTGTCAATTTTATCAAGTTCTATTGTGAAATTTTGTCATTTATATACATATAGTTGAAAAAATGTTTACACCCACATTATTTAAATAGTGTCCTTCACTAGTGGTGCATTCATTCATCCCTGTAGTATTGTATTAGGCATTACCTCTTTGGACACAATAATATACCTATGTGCTGTTTTTTTACCTTCTTATTGATATGTCTAATTTAATACATTTTGCAATTTAAGTTAAAAATTATGTTTTTTACAATTGGACAATTTAATTTCTGAATATATTCCCTAATTTTTTATGTTCATATGGCCAGCCTATTTACTATATCCCCACAATGTGAATTTAAATGTTTTGTGACCGTTTTATAGTTTTTTTGTTGTTAATATTTTTAGTTATATGAATTGCTTCTATAATCCCTCCACTTCTATAATTTTAGTATTTTATGTTATGTCTATTATTGTGGGCTTTTTAAAAGTTATTTTAAGGTTTAACGTTATGCTAGCCTAGGGCTAACCAGTACCCACAAATGTTGTATAGGAAATAACCGATATTTTAATTCTCTGCATGCATTTCCTACTTTTTGAAAGATTAATGTCAGTATTCCGAAATTCAAATTCTTAAACTCACGGCATTGGGAGGAGTGCGGTATTGCTACACCGCTTGCTTTAGTTTCTAAAATAAAGTTTTTCATAAATCAAACTTATTGTCCGAACAACTATAAATCCATTTATATTAGCAAATATCATAAAAACTACTACTCCTACGAAGATAAAGGTCATAAACTACTTTATAGTCTATTAAACTAGCTTTTATTTGAGTGCTAATAGACATCTATACGTCTCATAATTCCTGAGATATAGATTTCTCAAAATGAATTAACTAACTTCTAATTTTTCAGTACATTTTTAAGAAATGTTGCTTTTTAAAATGCTATATCTCGAGAACTATTGGACGTAAATAGCTCTATCAGGGCTAATATTTCAGAAAATATACTCTGCTTTAAATAATGTTCTTTTTGATTTTCTAGTATTGTTGGTAGTTTTTAAGATATAGAGCTCCGAATGAAAAATTAATGGTTTTTAAGATTTTGAAACAGCAGGCATTTTTTATTCCCCCTACCTATACTTGGCAGACTCATCAGTTTTGACTAGTAATTATACATATTTTTCATTAAAGTAATCAAAAATTAGGGTGAGATAACTGCCTTTTTTTCTTGTACTATTACAGAATGCAAACGTATTCACACCTCTGCACCCGGCCGCCTCAAAGCCATCTTCTTTTGCATACAAAAGCCGTCATAGCTTGTATGTCGTTCTGGCATAGTCTATCCGATCTCCAGTACATTTAATCCGCACAATGTAACAGTGATAAGGATAAAAATAATTAACGACACATTATTTTCAAATAAAGATTTATATCAATCATTCTTCCATATTCTGTTTTTCCCTTATTATAAATAAATAGAATATAAACTTCCCATGTACTATCGATGATGATTTAGCTAACAGTTGCTGCATGTTGTGATCCAACAGATTAATTCATCCGTTAACTGACCCCCACATATTCCACGCACTAAATCTTTGTTAACATAAAATTTAGGGTGCAAAGTTTGGAACCGGGTTCATGCACCATGCGGCTACTTATGACTGTTTGCCGCTTTAGCGCACTTTCTCAGCCTCCACTAGCTAATTATCAGTGACACTTGGATGAGAGGGCTGCGCTTGGAATCTCGAAGTCCTGCTCTACCCCTGATGCGTGGAGGATATAGTGGGCTCGGGTGTTTAAATCCTCACGTCTAGATTTTAAATATTGTACATAAAAGTGTAAATGTGATTAGTGCTTTTATTTTATTGTTATATTAGTTAGAGATCTTACTTATTATTAACACACAACTCTCCAACGTTTCGGCCCTCAGGCCATTTTCGAGGAAACAACCTATAAAAATTTTTGTTTTTATATTAGTTACATTATTTCCTTCAAACATACTAATATTTTTGACTATACCTTAAATGTTGGTATCGTTTTCTTTAAAAAAAATTCTGCAGGCTAATATCAATCCTAGGCTGCAAGGGTATATGAATGTAAAAAAATATATATAATAAAAAAACAATAATTATGGGCTTAAGAAATGATAAGTTGTAAGCAAATAAATTAAAATTGAACGTTAATTAAATTGTATAAAATTAAAAAAAAATATTTTTAATGATAAGGTGATAAGAGAGTCCTAACTTGTCGAAGGTAGGTTCTGTTATAAATGATGTTAATAAGAAGAAAAAGAGACAATTATTTATGTAAAAAGGTTTTAGGTTTAAAATATAAAAAGTTTTGTAAGTAAATCATCGTTTCAAAAGCATTTTTTGAAGCTCTTATGATAATATTTCAACATTTAATTTATTTTAAAGAAATGACATGGGCTATTAGCCTGCACTAAAATTTTTAAAGAAAATAACATCAATATTTAAGGTATAATAAAAAATATTAGTATTTTGTGAGGAAATAATGTAATTAATATAAAAACAAAATATTTTATAGGTTGTCTCCTTGAAAATGGCCTGAGAGCCGAAACGTTGGAGAGTTTCTGAAAATAAATGTTGAGAGTATATTTGGATCAAATTTGTGTGTTAATAATAAAATAAACCACTCTCAAACAATCATTATAATAAATCATTAATCTGATTTTATTCATTTTATTTAATCCATATTTCTTCATGTGCATAGTTTGATAATGTTTATTTTATTATATTCATATAAAGATTTTATTTATTTATAAAAAATATTTTTTTTTCATATATTTTTTAATTTTGGTATAAATGATATCATTTATCACCACTACTTATTGCCCAAAGTTGTGTCAGATTGTAATATTTATCAATAAATAAATTTAAAAAATATGACTCTACATTTTTCTCTACTCCAAATGAAGTCTATCCCTAAAATGAAATAAAGAATTTAAAACTTTTAAGAGCAGTATCAAACGATACAATAATTTATTAATATTTCCAGAGGATTAAAACTTACGCTACCTTATTGTTTTATAAGTAATAATTTACAAAGCTATTAAACTCATATTGCCCTTTAGGGATGGGAAACAATACCATTTATGTTAAGGAAATTTTTCTTTAAATTTTTAAAAATAATATATTGGGCGGAATATTTGGAGACTTGAAGGATGAGTCAAATGGAGAATTCTCGGAGTTATTGAATGCCCTATTTCGAAACCTGTAACCAGTAAATGCGAGTGTATTTGAGATGATGGTATAGTGAAGAATATAAATATTTTGGAATGGATAAAGGAAGAATCACTAAAAGAGTAAGGGTAACATCCATGCGATTGACCGACTTGATAGATTTATTTATTGATAGATATTACAATCTGCCACACAGTTGTGGGCAATAGGTAATAGTAATGAATGATCTCATACATACTAAAATAAAAAAAAAATAAATAAAAAAAAATAATAATAAATAAAAAAAAACTCTTAAAATATACAAACAAAAGAATAAACAAGATGAACATAATCAAACTATCTGTATGAAAAATAAATTTAAAAAATAACACAATGATAAAATAATATATACAATATGGGATTGACCGAAACGTCCGGTCTTTAGGATTTGGGTTTTCATAGAAGCAAGGTCTGAAGGTTTTGGTGAGATTTAAACTCCAGATTCGCTAAGCTTTTTATTTATTTTTTAAATTTTATTTACTATTTTAGTAAGGAATGGTAAAAACTGGCTTAACGAACGACAAGGCCATAATCTGTTTAAGCTAATTTAATACCCTTTAGCTTTTTTACTAAGAGTATTTCCATTAAAAGTTTGTGTTATTTCCAGTTAAATTAGGGTGAACGTGCCCTCTCTACCGACATTACGCTTCAGAGTGCGCCTAATTAATTATCTGGAGCAATATAGTGTTTTCATAAATTCTTCCTTTTTTATTTATTTATTTTTTTTTTGGAGGGAGGTGGGGGGTCATATTTTTAAACTACCTTACAACGTTTTTCTCTTCAGTGTGGTAGCCTCTCCCTTTTTAATTCCCATCCTAAGATCAATCGATGGATGGTGATAATTGCATCAATAAATATGAAACATTTTACTCCCAGTTATAGTAATAAATAACTAAGAATTAGTTTTATAGATTATTTCAAAGTCCCCAAACGACCCTTGCGTAAGAATGACAAAAGGGAAGTTGGAAAGTTGAGCGGAGACGACTGTAAGTGGAGTTTGGATCAGTTGGCAGGGCTCTCGTCCACAACTGACTCGACGTCATCACACTTTAACGAGGCAAGTTCCCTTAATTTACAACTGTTAGGGCATTAGGTTACGTAGGCGGCCTAGCACTTAGTAATGGCCGCTGATGGATGGGGTACCAACATTCAATGGCGAACGATCCGTGTTGCTTAATGGCATAGTCATTTCAACTAAATTCTCTTCTTTAAAGCCGGTACTGAAAATCGGTTCGTATGCTGCAGAACCGAAGCAGTAACTATTAATATCCATACATCAGTTTATTCCATAAATTTTCCCTTGTCAACTAGGTGCTAAAAATTGTCTAAATTAGGTGTCTGCTTTGTGGCTAACTATTTATTATTATTAATTTATTAAATGAGGAAATAATAATTATAGATCTACTCATGGGTTGTTGCTACTGCAGGACGGGACAACCTGTATTTTAATAAGCCCGGTTTCCTTCATTCATAAATACTATCCATATATTTCCACTAAGACTCAGCCAAAGCTCTGATGATAAATTTATTTCATTCCTCACAAGGATTTATTTTGGTTTATTTAAGTTTCCTCCCTTTCCTTTTATCAATAAAGTTAACGCACAATGAAAATGATCATAGCGGGAGCTTAAATTTAAGATTTCAAAATATATTATATTAATATTTTAACACATTGGTTGTCGATTAGTTAATTGAAATTAAATTTTTCACATTATAGGGAAACGTAATAGAAAAATTAGATTGAAAATAAACAAAAAAAATTTTTTTTTCAAACAAAAGAAAATCCAAAGCATTGTTATTAAATAAAGAAATCTAAATAGCTATTTCATGGTTTGAGGTAACGAAAAAAAAATATTCATACCATTTTGGGTCATTAAATGTGATTCGTCAGTGATGAGCTCGAATTTTTTTTTTTTTTTCAGACAATGAAATTGCGGTCTAGAACTTGAGATAATTGTTCTGCACACATTAACCTAACATACATTTACTTATTACGGAGCTAAGAGTGTCTAACTAAAATATAATCTTTAAAAACATATCGAAAGAATGATGAGATGGGCTCTAAAAGGTTAAATAAGAACATTAGAGAATTGATAAATCATTTTTTTTATATCAATATCTTTATTGAAATTTACAACTGTATATTACATAATACATTCAGTAAATTTGATCTTAGTTAAAAGGGAGTGATATAGGCGTCTAGAGAAACTACCCATTGGTAGCACTCTAATAACATTTTACATTAGCCCTAGGTCTCGTGGCCATCTTCTTTTCAGGCACCTCGGAGGATTTTCAGGAATGGAAGAGGATGCAAGGTTAGAAACTAGGTGGTTTGAGTGGTTATGGAGTTTATAATGGAAGGAGTGATATCTGGTTCGGGCTAGATCGGTTACATAGGGAATATTAAGGTCTTATGTATGATTTTATTTGTGACAAAGTAAGGAGTATTGACGATTTTACGAACGATTTTGGACTGTAAGGATTGAATACGAGAGGAATTCGAAGGTTTAGTGGAGCCCCAAAGCTGGGGCCAATGTCCAGATTGGCCTTATCACAGTCATGTAAATCAGTCTTTTGTAATGTGTTGGAAGTTTAGACCATTTGTCTAGTAAGTGCTGTAATAGTCGAAATCGACGTGCAGTTTCCTGTCTTTTCAGTCTTGTGTGAGGATTCCAGGTTAATTGTTTGTCCAAATGTAGTCCAAGGTAGCGGATCTGTTCGACAGGGGTAAGAGTAACATCATTAAAATTGTTTGTCCAAATGTAGTCCAAGGTTTACGACGAAGGATAAAGGTCATTTGATGGGATTTGTTGGAATTTATCTTAATCCTCCAATTACGACACCAATCTTCGAGGGCTGTGATATGGGATTGGAGATTTTGGGATACAATTAATGGGTTATTATTAACAGCGAGCACACATGTGTCATGGGCATACGTGGTGAGGATAGTGTTAGGATTGGTTGGGATGTCTGCTGTATTGATTGTGTAGAGAATGGGACCAAGGATACTACCCTGAGGAACACCAGCGGACTGAGAATAGAGGGATGAATAAGAACCATTGTGGTTTCCTTGGAATAATCTATCAATGAGAAAGGAACAAATGATGAGAAAGTATGTAGGAGGTAGGAATTTACGGAGTTTGGCAGTCCCGGGTACCAGACTCGATCAAATGCCTTTTCTACATCGAAAAAGACTCCCGCGCTCCAACCTACTATTTTTTTACTGGTTTATATTTCTTTAAGTATATATAGGCCTGTAAGCATTTGGTTGCACAGTTAAATACCCTGTTATCTGCACTTCTGTGTAATTGTTGCCGGATTGCTTCTTGAATTGGTGTACCGCAGTTCAATTAGGTAAGTTAAAGGATATTGTAATATTATAAATTATTAACTGAGACCAGTTCGTAGTGAAAGTTATGATTTCTTCAATGTTGCTCTGCCTCTATTGATGAGTGGATTTCATTCAGGTGAGCAAGCGATCAAAACTTTCATAAAAAATAAATGATTTAAGAATCTAAAAATCAGCACTATCCCGACTTATTAATCCAAAAAAAAATGAAAAATATAGATAGATAAAATGATTTTTAATATTTTATCTTGTTTGAGGTTATTGAAATTGAACATTGGATTTAAGTACGCTGTATATTATATATGATGAAAGTTACTAGTGAATATCAATCAGGTGTAAAAATATGTAAATAGTTGATGAAAATTTCAGGTGATGGTATATCCAAAACCAGTGCCTCTTTTAACGAAAGTAAAGACCTGAATAACGCCGTGGCCTTTACAGCAATCTTTCTTGCCTCAAAGCACCACTGGAATCTCGTTGATTTCCGGTGTAAGAAGAGCCCAATCTCTTCCGGTTCCATGGTCCCAGTCCTTAAACCCTTTTGTCCCACCATTCCTTCTGTTAATAAGATTGTAACGATTGAAGAACAGCCTCTAAGTGTTGATGATTTGATAACGAATAATTACTCTATCACTGTTCCGGCAGAATATTACTAAATTAGTATTGAATAAATTTTATTGATAATTATATATGAATAAACCTGTTTATTTCATTTAGCAGAACTCCTGTTACTTACTTTTAACAACGTTAAACAATAGTGATTATCAATATATGGTTAATAACCTATTTCTCATCCTATAAATGCACATGTACTGTATATAATAGTTCCTGGCACCAATTTGAGAGATGAGATACTCTACATCAGGAAGTCTCGATAGTGCATGTTCAGTAGGTATGGTAAGCAGGATAGGAGGTGTGACAGGAAGAGTGACGAGTTTTACGGGTATTTGCAGTAAATCCTCGCAGGATGGAAAATTCACTCCGGTCGTTAACTCACAGTCGTGAAGAAGATGGCAAATCCTGCAGATATTCACTGTAGGTTCTTGCTGGATGAACACTCCTCTCCGTAAGGTATTACGATTATGAAGGGGGAAGCCGTAGGAGAGGTATGCCAGTTCGCTAAGGACACAGATGGCCGAGAGGAATTAGCTCCCTGTTGCGCCCCTGTAGGTTCAGTATTAGTAGTATAAGTCACACAGAACTTATAGCTTCGCAAACATTCCCGCTGCAAATCCACTTCCTCATTAGTCTTCCCAGTTTCACCAGACAAACTAAATTAATATTTCCTCGTTTACGATTTTTCTAGTCTCTTATTCCCACATTTCTTAATTTCAATCTTTAAATGTGGAAATTTTACTACATTACTCTTACTCTGATCTTGTTTCTTCCATAGTGAAATCTTGCACCAACTTCATAGGAAATACCTGTTTGATGAAATACCTGTCCAACTGATAAAATTATGCCTCGTGAATGAATTGTTTAATCATAAATATTCAATTTCGTTGAATAGTCCAAATCACTCGATACTCTTAATCTGGTTTCCGATACAGCTTCACACAATCCGCTCTGGTCAAAATTACTACTAACAAACATACCGCTAAGTTAAATGTTCAAACACTCCTAGGATTCTCTAAACGTTGTGAATACCTGGACCATTTGATCGTTCTTACCATCATCCTGTTCCAATAGTTCCATTCGTTGCCTCCAATTATGCTTAGGAAATCAGAAGGCAAGACACTTCCTTTCACCCGTAAATGAACTCCCTGAAGAAGGTATAGTTCTCTTCTTCTGTTAGAGATGAGAAGTCAATAAGGGTGAAGACAACCTGGCTTGGTTCCTTCCACGGTGGTGGAGCCCACTACCTCATGTTCTCTCCACCATCCACCAGGGACATCACAGATTCACAACTTACAGAGGTAACGAGGGTCAATGCCCTTTCCAAAACTTTTCAACTTTCCTCGGAACCCTCTATGTCCTCTTAGGATGAGAGATACTCAGTAGTCTGGACGATGTGGAAAAATTTTCTCAGTGCAGCACCCATCTGGCTCGCCATCCACCAACCATTCCATTCTTCTATGGAATCCTCCCTCTTTTCTTTAAATCTTTCTCTATCGATGGGGGGTCTCGCCGTCCCTCCGAAAGTGTCTCTAGTCTTGGATATAGTTATCCATCCATTCTTCTTTAATATAATGTACTTTTCAGTTTCAATTTCTGTTTTACTAGGATTCATATTTAAAACACAAATTTCCTAAAAATGAACTATAATGTAAAATTTCTAATAAAAAAAAAGTTTATTTCACCACCTCTTGTAAGGGTACATCCAATTGCTCAAGGACAATACTTATGACATGGATACCTGTCAATGGATTTCAAGTACAGCACATCCGAGCACAAATGAAGAACTGAAATATTTTAAATATTTTTGTGTTGAAGCTGTAAATTTATGACATCAACTTTACAGAAAAAAACTCATAATAGACTTTTGATATTTTTGAGAGAAAAACACTTTATTAAAAAATGTTGTGCTGGCCAACTCCATTCGATTGCCTCATACACAGCATACTTATGACTTGTGAATCACAATTTTTTTAATCCGATTAATATAAACATTTACAGCATAATATTTTGTAAATTGTCACATCATACAATTATAACGTAGAAAGTAAAAGTTATTTTGTGTTCGTTTCAGTTTTATCCTAGGTTTATTATGTCAATTAACATTATTATTCATCCCAAAAAAAGTTCATGTTTATATTATTCATTATAGATAAGCATAATACGTTTAGATTTATTCCCTAAAAACAATAACAAATAAGATGAACTGAACTGAATGTATAAGAAGGGTTGTTTCACTACACAAGTTGTTTGTTATAGTCACTCTAACCTCAATTTTCTTCTTTATTTTGTGTGATAAAATGGTGATCAATAATCAACGATTTTAAAAGATTATAATCAAATCTAATTTTAATCCGTCTCACGTAAAAATTGACGAATTTATTTTTTTTTTATTTATTATAAATCAGCTTATAAAAACAGAGACTGTGATAATTATAGGTGCACCTAGGAATAAATTCATGGGAAATTCACAAAGTGGATGGGATTGAACAGGTAGTTAAACACGATGGGATGGAGGTGATTATTGGTGGGATAAATTCCTGATTGGTCGACGGCTGCACCGCCTGCACCGGATGTTGGCAACACTGATTTAGAATGGCCCAACCGCAGGCAGCAATTTGTGAAGAAATCCCACTTTATAGTCATGGTGGAGCTGGCCAGTGCCATGTTGTACGGTAGCATCTTCACCGCAACCTACACATGTGGGAGGCGGCTTCATTACGCCTACCATCCCCAAGGGAATTTTATCGTTAATTATCTCTTTCGGGTCTTAAATAAAGGAAAGCCTTTACAAAATTATATCTATGGCAGACTATCAAATATATTCCTAGTTTGTTTCATTAAAATATCTTTGTTTTCTAGAATTGACGGATGATTTATCACTATGATTATTTTTGAGGTGTAGATAGTTGACCGTAGATTACTGATTGGAGAAGATGAGGGCGGTCAGCAAAGAAACAACATAAATAAACAAAAAAAAATTATTTATGCTGACGTTTCGACCTGATTTTCAGGTCTTCATCAGGGCTATAAAAACAAAAAGACAACTATCATTTAGAGAGAAAAAAAAATTATATGATTATGATGATGATTATTTTTGTATAGGTGACTTGTCAGTTGGAGAGCTGAGGTTCATATATCATGCCTGAATAGAAAATGAATGTCTGTGCTAAATCTTTTTTTTTTTTTAAGACGACACGTAACACTGAAATAATGAGTTTTTGACATTTTTCAGAGGATAAAGTAGGTTGCTGGAAAACAGTGCTGATCTCACAGTCTCTCAGGAATTAATTGTAAAAATTTCGGGACTTGTTTCAAGTCGTTCATGGAATGTTACGGGATTCTTTATTAATGACCTAAGAATAAATGAATGAAATGTGTTTATTTGTAAAAAAAAAAAATGGATCTATTTAAATAATTAAGAACGCATAGACAGTAGAAAAAATATTCATCTGTTCATAACTCGTGTGTAATTTTAACTAAAACACATAAATAATAAAGATAATGCATATAACAAGTCAATAATTTAAAACAGAAATATGGTATTTATTTTAAAAGAAAGCCCTTAGATATGAACCAACTGAGCCCTTTCCAGTGTAGTCCGTTGTACTTAGTTGAAGAGCTCTCCAATTAGAAACTTTTAATAAACTCAGTTATTGTTCTGGAGAGCAGATCCGCTGCCCAAAACATTTTATTCTAACTTTCCAACAACTGAATGGTATCTTCCTTATCAGTGACCTATTAGGTGAAAACAATTCAATTGATAATTTTGAGTATTGGATTAGTAATTTAATTTTTTTAATAGAAAAATTACTAATTATTTCCGTGATATAATATATTTAGTTTAGGACTAGCGCTATCAACAGATGCTTGATTTACGTTCGTTATATTTTTTTTTCATCTATTCAAGTATCATCAGTATCTATATGTAATATTTACAATTAAATTGATTTGTGATTATTTTTAATCCATGTTTGCATATTTCATTCTTACCGTATTGTCAAATATATGGTATGAAAACATGTATGTGTATATTTTGGATTTATGAGTTTTAATTTTTTTTTTTTTTTTTATCTAATTTTATCCATGAAATAATTTAAAATATAAATTACCCTAGCTTGAACCTGAATGAGGGATGGAGACTACAACGGTGTCCTCTTAGAGTGGAAATACTCCTGAGGGAGATAAAGGCACTTGTTTATTCAACAGTTTTTATCTCTTCTCCTCCTTAGCCTAGGCATTTTTATTTAAACCATTTCGAGGCTGTTGTATCTTTTTTTTAGACAACTTTTTCTCGGCAGAGCTTTCCCGTAATTTTATTTTTATTTTCTCCGCAGCTACCTCTTATTGCCTCAATTTCATGAAAAATCAAAAATGATTCACTGAACAATTTTTAAAGGTGTTATTAGTACGCATATCCTTACCATTACAATTACAATTTTTATATATATATATATATATATATACACACATATACATATACATATATGCATATTTTATGGTAATTTATTCATAATTAAATTCTATTCTGAAAAATGCGTCCGTAAGATTTTTATAAGAACATCGTGTACCTAGAGTTTCAGTCTGACATATCAAAAATATTACCACTCTTTGGCTATATTTTTGCTTATTTAATTCTCTTTTTTTTTATCACGTTTTTTGCCAATACTTTGGTATTAAACTTGTCACTTGATCTTCATTTAATGGATTTGATCACTATCATCTTTTTCCTAAATAATTAAGTGCTACTTTCCTATACAGTGAGAATCGACCTAAATCAAAAGGTGGACTGGCGAAGTCTTTTGAATCTTCCGATAGATCCCTGACCATTTTGGTTTGTTTGCAAAAGAGGAGACGGATAAACTCAAGACAGAGATACTGTAACCCATAGCCATCTTTGTCATTTTTTGCTAAGTGTTTCATAAAAACTAGCTCGGCTGCTTCAAAATTCACCTTAACAAAAGCAAAGCTGTTGGAAGAAATATCAGAAATTTCTCAAGCAGTACTCAACTATGAAACTTAAGAGGAGAATAGGTGTGACAGGTTTCTGCCTGGTACCCGGCTACGATTATCTCCAAATTTATATGCACAGAAAAAGATATAAAATCAAAGAATCATTTTAGAAGATTTTCTATAAAATTTCCATATAATATAAAATATTTTCCGTAAAAACGATTGTTCTAGGCCGGCCAACGGGGCTCGAATGGTAGTGTAGATGCCTCAATTACTATGACAGATTCTTAATGAAAATTGAATCTCGAAACTATTTTCTTCGTTTGCTTGATTTTCCGTACCGTTTGCTCACAATCTGACAAAAACCTTTATAAAAAAATGGATGCAGTTCTTGCCACTTTTTGCACTTCTTGGTTTTTTGGGTGAAAATTATTATAAAAATTCTACAAAGTTAGGCGCGCTGAAGAAGAACTGGAGGAGGTTAAAACAATAATGTGTCCCAAAGATAGTGCAGAGCCTTTATAATCCAGAAATCAATTCAGAATTCAAAGAATTGGTTAGGCTAAGAGGGTGAACATGTATAGTGAGATACCCTGGACAGAAATATAGTTATAAAGTACCCTTAGAGTTTTGATACTTCACTAAAAACTTCTTTGTTCACTTGTTTTAATTATAAAGACTATGTGTTGTTTTATGGGGAGTGCGGTGGCAGTAAGACACTATGCTACTTTCGCCTAGGACCTGGGTTCGAATCCAGTTGTAGTAGATACTTATTTTCTGGGGTCCACCCAGTCTCTTAAAGTGGGTACCCATAATTGGGGAGAAATCTGGTGGTTGAGCGTGATCTTGAAAAAATCGACTCCTTGTATAACACTTGTATAACTTTTCAGAAAAAGAACTGAACCCTTTATGGATCGTAGCGGTTTACATTATATTATTATTATGTGTCGTTATACGATAAAAGACCAATTAATAATTATTGCCAGGAATTATACTGCAATCAGCTAATTTCGAAAATATTGATTTGTGTTAAAAAAAATTCTTCTTAAGGAGGAAGTGAAAAGGTGTTTCAAAGCAACAGTTAAACCAGTAGTTTTGCAAAATTAATTTTTGTACTAATTTACATCTTTCATATTTGTGTTAATAAAGTAATACACTTACTTACCATTTCACTTGTCATTATTCTTCCTTTTTTATTTTTTACGTTTAGAAATTATGGTGTACGTAAAAAAATTGTTTGAATTCAATAATTACATCATGTTGTACGAGTTTAAAATAATACACTGTATCTTTTTCTATTAATTTATAACGTCGCAAAAAGAAAATTGGCAGTAGCTAATAAACAATAGTATACAATAACAAATAATAGTATTCTTTGGAATAACTTTATAAAATTTTATACCTATGGTATGTACACTCAATGACCTTTATATTCAATGTCTGATGTTTATTTCGAATCAGGCACAGAAGTCAATTAAATACTAATACGCCAATACTGCAGATCATCTTGGAGTTACGTTATACCTATATTTTAGTCGAAAGTAGCGAATTTCCTCGCCCTTTACAAGATGGGTAGAGGAACCGCTGTGTGCCGGCAGTTGAGGTAAGGGTTGCCTCCTGTTTAGTATTCGCCCAACATGGCCTACGTCATTATTATAGAGCAATATCTAACACATAAGGGACTGGATGACAAACGCCCCATATTGCCAGCAGCATAACTGATGCACCCTCCGATTTCCATCACCTCCATCGTACGCCTAAATGGTTCACCTTTCCAACTGACCGTATCTCCAACGGAATCTTAAAGATAGGTTTCTGATAACGAAGAATCAATAAAAACGAAAACGGTAAAAAAAAATTTATCTCCGAAAATCGAGTCCTGGAAATAAATGCTGGACAGATAAAAGATCGCCAGGTTTACAGATGCTACACAATTTTAACGAATATAACATTTTGCAATCAATAATAACCAAAAATCTGTGTTAACTGTAACTAAAGTGTATCTTAAGGGAGGTCCTAAGAAATAAATTCATTCCGGGCGCAAATGGTACAATGGTACGGTACTGATTTCGATTGAAGGTTCCATACAAAACTGTATCAATGAAGTTCCTTCTTAAATTAGCTGGAAAAAAATTAAAAGCTTGAGTCGGGAATAAGAACGTTTGGGAGGTTATCAAAATTCACTTGAAAACATTGTTGAAAAAGTTAGTTTTGACATTAAATGAAAAATCTATCTTTATTCAGGAATACTTGTTCCCCTAGAAACAACAATGTGGGTAATTTGAGAAGCATTTGTTTGGCTACATTATGTGAAGTTAAACATAATTAAATATCATAATAATTACATAAATAAAATAAAACCATGAGATTAAAACAATAAAATAAGAAGCATGTTTATACAAGCTTAGAGGGATATTTATTATACAGAAAATTGATAATCGACAGATAAGAGGTTCATCATCATATTTACCGGATTTTGGCCTTGACCATCGTAATTCGTTCGGGATTGAAGCACAGAAGTAATGAAATCATCAGAAATTATGTGAAGGAAATAGAAGTGATCAGGGTTAAATGGAGTTTGAGGAGTAGATACTAAGGAGAACTGAGTGAAGGTGCCTGAAGTTCATTCGGAAGAGAAACTTCGGAATTTCCTTAAGATTTCCTCTTAGTTTTAGAATTTGGAGCTCGGTAAAGGATACTGTGAAAGTTTATTGTCTTAGCGCAGCGTAAGGAGGACTGGTTGCGGCTTCTAAGGAACTTGAAGGTGAAATAATCATCCGGAATTCGGGTATGCCTGAAACGTCTTCTGCCACCATCTCTTCTTTTCACCGGTTCTCAAATTTCAGTAATTTTTCTGGTAGCTGGGGAACATCAGAAGGTAATGGATTTAAGTGATGTAATGTGATGTGATGTAATTTGATTAAGAAAAGGTTAGGAGCTTAGATGAGAGACATTCCACCATCCCATCAATTGAATGAGAGGAATAGATGGTTTTCTATGGAACAGGGTAATGAATTGAAAAACTAATTCTAAAACGCCTTTACTCCACTATCCAGCAATGTCTTCGTGTGGTGGACATTGTCTTGTCTTCATTAGAGTGCAGAATGAAACGCGGGAGTCTATCTCTATGTAGAACAGACTTTTGGTTGAGTTTGGTAACCGGAACTACTTTACAAACTTCGTGAATTCCTACCCCTACAGACTATCTCACTGATAGGTTATTCAAAGTAAACCACAAAAGTTTACTTCCCTCTTCTCACAGTCCGCTGTTATTCCTAAAGGCAGCCTCCTTGGTCCCATCCTCTACATAGGTTTTACAGCTGACATCCCAACTCATTCTTATATTATCATCACCACGTATACCGATGACACATATGTGATCTCAATTTATAATAACCCGGTTAATTGCATCTCTAAGTCTCTAATTCCATATAACAACATTTGAAGAATGGTGTCAAAACTGGAGGATTTAAAATAACCCCAACTAATCCCATCAAATCACCTGTACCTTATGTCATTAACCAACGAATTGGCATGGAGTATCCTTTAATAATATTCCACTTATCGTTATCGAATAGATCCGTTACCTAGGACTGAATCTGGACAAACGACTAACTAGGAATCCTCATAGAAGACTGTTAATGCAAGAAACTCCTCGTCAATTCGAACTGTTCCACTTACTAGACAAACGATCCAAGCCTCCACTTCATTATCAAAGACTGATCTACATGGCTATAATAAGGTTAATCTCGACATTCGGAATTGAACTTTAGGGCTCCCCTAAACCATCGGATTCCTCTCAAATCCAATCCTTAAACTTCAAAATCTTTCGTAAAATCCTCAATGCTCCATTTTTGGTCACAATAAACTCATCCATGGAGACCTTAATGTTTCATATGTAGCCGATCTAGCCCGAACCAGATATCAACACTTCCATTCTTAACTCCTTAAACACTCAAATCCACTAGTTTCTAACCTTAGGTCCTCATCTATTCCTGCTAATCCTCTGTGGCATCTGAAAAAAGATGGACTCGAAACCTAAAGTAGAAATGTTATATGAGTGCTACCGCTTAGTTTATCTAAAAATACAACACTGTTATTATAGCTTATCACATGT
Organism: Halyomorpha halys; assembly: GCF_000696795.3. Classification (NCBI taxonomy): domain Eukaryota; kingdom Metazoa; phylum Arthropoda; class Insecta; order Hemiptera; family Pentatomidae; genus Halyomorpha; species Halyomorpha halys. The sequence goes on from NW_027109708.1 coordinate 307,200, forward strand.
ATTTATTGTATTTTTAGCTAAAATAAAGTTGTAAATTTCAAAAATTAAAGAAAAAAGTTTATAGCTAAGAAAGTTGGAGCGTCAACTGTCTCGTGACTGCAGAGGCACCGGTTTCGAATCAGGCCTGGGGGTTGACTTTTATTTCTATGGCGGTCCCACAAAATGAAAACTTGACCCCCACTATGGTTACAATAGGTTGGTTACCTCTAGATAACTCCTCTATAGGTCCAAAATGACCATGAATGAAGGTGACCTGATGATTGTAAAGGTAATTTTGTAAAGGTAATATGGTATATTTTCATCATACCATTAATTTAATTTTTTTTTAATTTCAGCATATATCACATCAAATTTTAATGGTTTTTATTATTCTTATGTTACAGTTCCACCTCAGCGGCCAAAAATATTTGATGAAGGTGGGCGGGAGTTAACGTCTGTTGCAGGTCCCTATGAAGAAGGTTCAGAAATGAAACTTACTTGTGTTGTATCAGGAGGTAATATTGCTATATTATGCATTCATTATATGTAATTAAACAGTTACCTCAGTTAGAATTATAAACATTGCCAATCACTAATATATTTTAACATTATGGTACCTATCTCTTATTTCATTCAACATTTGTGGGCCTTAAACCTAATTGGTATTTATACAAAAATTAAATTTAAATTTTATTTACTTCTTTAAGAGGTATGTACCCACAGTATGCTGTCAAAAGAAAATATAAAAATAGGATCTGGCAAAATTTTGGAAATATACAAAAACTTTTTTCCTAAAAGAAAACACCCAGTGGAAAAAATGCTACTAGAACAATGGTTCTTCTGTAGAATTGTTAAAGTTGCTAGTGGCATTATCATATTTTTGCTAAGAAAAAGAATACCCAACATAGTTTACAAACAATATACATAAATAAACAAGGAAGATTATAATCAACAACTGTTTGTAGAGGATAATACTAAGAACCAAAATTATTTACAATTATAAATCTAGATAAATGAGTTCTAAAAAATAAAAAATCTAGTTTTTATTATCTGATTCTATAGTTTTTTAATAACATATTTAACATAGTATTTTGATTATGCTGCAAATATTTATTCTTTTCACTTAAATCTCAAAAACTATTATATGATATATTAAGTTTTTTTTTCTCTCTTTTAATTACTAAACTTTTTTATTTCAACTTTGAAATAAACTACTAAACTATGTATAATCACTATTGCAGGGCGCCCTGAACCTTGGGTGAGGTGGTGGAGAGATGAAACATTAGTAGATTCTTCAGATACCATTGCAGGATATCCCAATGTGAAGAAAAATCAACTTGTAATAAGCAGATTATCACGAGAACACTTAAATTCTGTTTTCACCTGTCAAGCATCTAATAATAATATTAGTCAGCCAGTTTCAACAAGTCTTACAGTTGAAATTCATTGTAAGTTTTTAAGTATGCCAGTTTAATATACGTTCTAATTTTCCATGTTTAACCTATATTTTTTTTATCACAATCTTCATTTGATGACAGAATGTTTAATGATTTCTCCTATCTGAACTAATTTCTCTAAAATTCTCATTTCTCTTTTATATTATTCTACACTTACTAGAGATTCAAAAAATAGGTTTGTATCAAATAATCATTATCTTTACTTCTGAGAAATGTTAACTAAAGTATGAATAGTTATGCCAAACTTTTAATCCGTTTCAAAATTCTGTAAAATGCATAAAAACGCTAACTAGTGACATTTTGCCACTATTATTTTATCATCAAGACCTCTTAAAATCATTTAAAAAATTATGTGTACATATGATATTTTAATTGCTGTCCTCAAATCACAGCCATGGTAAATAAAGGGATCAAAAATGAAAACACAAAAATTCACTTTTTCACAATTCATGAAAAATTTATTTGAAATTATGAAGAAAACTTATAAGTGTGAAAAAAAAACAACATATTTTTACTTATCCTAAAAATTTTAATTAATTGGGATAAATAGGTAGTCCTACACCAATTCTGGGATAATAAAATTTGTAAGTTGTTCAATGAATAACCTTATATTTTGCATAACTAGTGTTAACTCGAAAAAAAAATTAATGTTTCCAATTAATAATAAATATTAATATTGCCAGTAAAAAATTGAAATAATACTTCTAAGTAATACAATGTAACAAAAATATATGTATATAATATGTTAAGCTTTTATTTATTTAGACAAGTAAATGTAGTTCAGTGCATTTTTACTGTAATTTACAACTAAAATAAGACTTAATTTTTGCAGTTAAACCAATGAATGTCTCAATTATCACAGAAATGCAACCAATGTCAGCAAACAGGAAGTATAAAATTGTTTGTGTTAGCATTGGTTCCAGACCTCCAGCTAAAATTTCTTGGTGGCGTGATAATGAACTACTTACTTCTGTATCTGAAAAGGTAAATGAATAATTTTATATTGTATTTATTTAATTATTAAATAAAACTCAAATCAATTTCTATGTATCTAAAGTGAAAAATACAACCTACACATTATTCTGGTTTTCTATGAGAAGGCATTTGGTATAAATTATTCTGATAGATATCATCCTGCTCAGTAGTCGTAACTTATGGATTATCTTACAAAATATCATTCCTTTACAGGCCCAGCTTTCCTAGAATGCAGTATCTTCCAATAGTCATTTTTCAGATTCGAAAATCACTGAGATCAGAAAAAACATTTCTTTAGTTTAAATTTGTTGTTTTATCATTTTCTTAGTTTTAATGCAGTGTATTTGGTTCTAAAAAAAGGTTAACTCATTATAAATGCAGTAACTTGTGACTTTTTGGGTTGGTAAGATACTACATTCTTCTTAAGTACGACAGAATTTATATATATATACTGATTCTCAAATTAAATATCAATGTATAGATGGAAAATGAAATCCAGTAAGGAAGGGTTTCTGTCGTACTTAAGAAGAATGTAGTATCTTACCAACCCAAAAAATCACAAGTTACTGCATCTATAATCAGTTAACCTTTATAAAT
>NW_027109708.1:314812-316300 GCF_000696795.3 Halyomorpha halys
TATACATCAAAATATACTATTTACTACAAAAGGAGCATATTACAATATATACATCAAACATTTTTTGAAATACTAAGAAACAATGTTTCAAAAGCAGGCCTACTGAGAATAAATAGTTATAGTAGATAAAGTGAAATATAAAAAATTCTTATTTATATTTCAAGTAGAACAGTGCGTCAAGTATGAATGTTTCCGGGTTCTTGGCCCTCTTCTGAGGGGTCTAGGAAATTGATTAGTTTGTTTTAAGTTTTGTAAGGTGTTAAAATATAATAATATTAAAAAAAAAATGCTCAGTAGACAAAATGAAAACGAAAGAATGAAGAGCTATAAGGGAACTAGAAATCAAAACAACAAACAAAATGGAAGTTGAAAACAATAACACTGAGCATTCTCTTAAACGTGCTTATTCCAGAGAGACATTTTATAGTTACCAGGAACCACAGGTCAATATTATTCCAAGAATATTCGCTTGTATTTACTTGTTTTTGTTTTTTTTTAGATTTAATTTGATTCTTCATATGCTAATCAATGCATTGCTTTACTTTTAATTTTTCAATTTAAAACTTTAAATTATTTAAGGAAAGCATAACAAAATCAATAAATATTGGCACACATACACTTACTATGTATATATAACATGACAAATTCAGTTCAAGCATTAAATTCCATGCAACAAAAGTCAAAATTTAGCCCATAAAGTGTAAAATGTGCAATTTTGAGCAGAAAAAAAACACAAAATCTGCAAGATTGAAGAAAAACATACAATTTTTTGCAGTATAAAATTAGAGTTATTTGAATATGTTTTCCATGATTCAAATATCTATTGAGGTTTGGCTGAATTTTAATCTAGGAAAAAAAAAAATGCATAGGAACAAAATCCATAAAATGTCTGAGAACTAAAGATTTTAAGGTTCTTAACATATGTTTGGCATCTTTGTGGCTATTCTGAAAAATATTTTTCACATCTTGGAGACCATCATAGACTATGATCATATTTCTTAGCTTTTCACTTCTGGCTGGTTAAACATTGTTTACTATGTTTCAGTTATGTCTTTCTTTACTTTATTCTGTCCTTAAATTTGTTTCATTAACCTGTTCTGAAACTGTTAAAGTCTTATAGCTGTTGAAACATGGGTATATAGGTTTATAAATCTATATAATAAAAATAAATGTATCTGAGCTCTAGGATAGCCAATGGAAGTATTCTCTATATATCAATAGTTTTATTGAGAGATTTAGTGATTTTATTAAGTTTTTAATGAGTAGGTTATGCATATATATGATTCCTGTAAATAGTGGGTTAAGTAAGTGCAATTTTATGGATTACAAGTTATGTTTTTCTAACCTAATTTTTCTTAATTCTTCTTTAATCTTTCTTTGTGCTAATGGGTAAATTGATGTGAATAACACAACATGTAATATACAAAATAAATAAATGACTTGAATAATAGACATTTACTTAATCAACTACTCACTGGTGCCATAGAT
>NW_027109708.1:316681-325093 GCF_000696795.3 Halyomorpha halys
CATATCACCGTCATCAAAATATAAATATTAAAATGTATATGTGAACAAAAAAAGGATATTGTATAATTATCGTATTTTATCATAGTTAAACGTTTTGAAGTGGTTTTAAGTAAATAAAAATTTAAGATTAAAATAAAAAGATTTAAAATTTATGTTATAATTTCAGCTTGGTAATCATCTGGAATTTCTAAGTGTAATTTCTTTTTGAACTGATCATTATATGTATTAAAATGCTTTTAGAACTATTCAATAAGAAAATAACATGTTTTTATCCATTTAAACATGATTTAAGGATTTTCGGAATTTTTAATGTTGATATATATTTAAAAATTATTTTAGTCTTTAACTTTTAATTGGCCAAGGTCATAGTTTGAAGGAAAGCCAATGTAAACCTTATAGGAGAAGTGGCAGTGTCATTGTGTATATCTGTAACTGTAAACTCTTTATTATTTAATGTGTAAACAGTTTAATATTAGGGTTAGGTATATAACTACACCCATTTCTATATACAATCAGAATAATTCCTGAAACTTCTGTAAAAATTAAATCTGAATATTTAAAATTTTGTATTTTTATTTAAAATTAATTTTTCAATGTTATGTTTTCATATAAATTCAATTTAATGAAATAATTTCATAACATAATTGAAAACTCTTCTAGAAAATTATATACAAGTAATAAAAAAAACACATAAAATGATTTTATATGTATATATATATATTACTGTGTATTGAGAAAGCTGGGATGAAAAAGAATTTTGTTCTTCTCAAAGGTGAAGATATCTCCACAATAAAACCCCTGCATTAGAATGAGTTAGAAATGTGTTAAAAATGTGTTAGAAGTCCAAAATCAAAGATCAGAAGTAGATGACCAGCTAGGCCAAGCCATTGTGAAGAGTCAAGGAGTGCAATTTAGAAGACCAGACCAGAGGGTTGGAGACACTGGTGAAAGACATGATAGGAGCAAAAACCATGGCTAGACAGACTACAGGAATACACATCCTGCACCCCCAGGCTAAGTCCTTACTAATATTTAAACGAGTACTACCCTGTGTTTTGAATGCCAATTCAATAAATCAGTAAAGCCTATCAAATAACTACATATCGAGTATCCTCAATCCCATAGAACCAATGGTAGTATAATACTGCCATGGTACAGTCTACTGTTAAGTCCTTTGATAAATCCAAATATGCTTGTAAATATTTGCAATGAACCCAGAGTTATTTTAACATCTGAAAAATGATTTGACAAGGAGAAAACTCTGAGATTAAATACCTTGCATTCTATGTCTAGTTGTAAGTAAATTGGTAAACACGATAACTTTGTAGCAACACTGCTATCTGCTGGTCTATATTGCAGCTACTAGAACAGCCGAAACCGCTATGGGCCGGCATGAAGCAACCTACCAGCCAACATAGGAACTACTACTGTCATCAGGCAAACACCGTATATTAATATTTGTATTATTTCTTGTATATATTTTAATTTCACACCAGTGACAACCATGTTATATATTGTAATATTCTTAAATATATTATTTGAATCAACAAAGATTACAATAGAATCTTCTGATCCACAGAAAGCTAATGTCTTACATGTAGCATTTCTTGATGATGTTTAACAACCCACTATAAATTTGTGTTCAGTCAACTAGAGAGTTGACTAAACACAAATTGGCAGACCTCAGTGCCAAATTCCCATTCAAGGAACTCTCTTCCTTAGGAGGCAGTGAGTAATAATATACATAGTGGATCAGTACATTTTTTGGCTATTTTTGGAAATGTTGAACTTTTATTTCACTCTGTCTCCTCTGGATCTCTCCTCCTTCCTAAACCTTTTATTCCTTTTGTAAGAACCAACAGCTAGTTCCTGTAGGACTTACAATCCCCTTCAGGACTGTAGGCTAGTTCCCTGCAGAGTGAAGTTTCCTTCCTGCAAGGACCTACGGCTAATTCCCGCAGGACATGCCACCCCCTTCACGACCGCTAGACTCATTCTCTACGGAGTAAAGTTTTCATCCTTTGAGGATTTATGCCAAGTTCCTTAAGACTCATCCTGTCTATTCATCTCCTAGCCAGCTACCTAACTTGTATGAACATGCATTGTCGAGGCCTTCTGGTCTCGAGTACTTCACATCTTCAATTGGAGTCAGAACTAACTAATTATACTCAACCACCTTGACATCTTTAAAATATATCCATATAGTAAGTATACACAATTCCATTTAGCATACCATAGAGGGAGAGTCTGTGGTTTCTCTCTCATAATTAAAATAAATAAGTTATAAATTTTTCAAAAGGTCCATTCCCATAAGTAACTTATAGAAATATATAATATAATATCTAAATTAAATGACATATAATTTTTAAAAATGATTGTCTATAGATTTCTGATGATGAAAATGTTACCACTTCAACTCTCGCATTCACTCCTTCAAATGATGACAATGGAGGTCGTCTCACCTGTAGAGCAGACAATCCAAGGGTAAATGGAGCTGCCCAGGAAGTTACTTGGAAGCTAGATGTTCACTGTATGTTATAATTCTTTTTCATAATTAATTATATTTAATGCTCAATAATGATTTTGTAACATTTTTATTGATATTTAACTAATTTTACAATGTTGCAGATATGCCACATGTGCGATTAGAGCTAGGATCAAAAATGAATCCAGAAGATATTGAAGAGGGAGATGATGTCTACTTCGAATGTAAAGTGAAAGCTAATCCTGGTGCTTACAAAGTTTTATGGAAGCACAATGTTAGTATGGAAAACAGATAAGATAGACTTCTTTTTCTCTTCTTTTGCATTTTGTACTTGATAAATTTTTCCTTATATGGGGTTGTTTTATATGAAATGTTAGTTTCCACAGGAAAAGTTATTTTGTAAAACAACTTCATGAAATCAAATCATTTTTATTCAAGATATTCATTTTAACATTTTCTCCAACATATTATCAACTTCCAATAACAGAATTGATTTTGATACATTATATTACTGCAGTACAATGTAGATGTGATGGTTTCACCTCTAGGTAAAAAGGAGAAATGAATTATTCCTGCCATTGACCACCATACAGGAACCAATATTTTTGTGGAACAAATTTTGTTTTGGCATTGGTCCTAGTCTTTTGTTGACATGTAACCACTGACCTGACTGATGCCTGTTGTCATATACCATCTACTTTTTATCACACGTGATTATCCTTTCCAGAAAAGGCTAATTGTTTTTGCCCACTAAGTAGTGAAACGCATGTCTCATAACATTTCAGCTGCTGCTGCTCCTTAAGTTCATGAAGTACCCTTTACTAAGATTTACTTTTTTACTTTACCAAGGTCCCTAAGTATCGAGAAACTGTTGATACACTTGTAATCAGTTTTGCTCCTAGTACTTTAACTGAAGGTATGGATCTTCTTCTACAGTTAGCCTAAGTTCATCATTTTCGATTGCTGGTGGAGGTCTTACTCTGGGTTGGTTAAACAAATCTGTGCCACCAGCCAAAAATTTTTTAAACCACCAGCGAATGGTGTAGTAATGTTTCTTAAAGCCAAGAGCCCAAGGTTAAACTTATAAAAAAAAATTACTCGAAAATCACGTGTTTTCATGGTCATATTTCATGACATAATAAACAAGTTGCAATCAATTGGAATGATATTAAATATTATCAAAAAAGAGAGGATTAATAACGGCTCATTATAAACTGTAAACATAAAGGTAGCTAATAACAAAAGTCCTTTAATCCCACTTAGAATTTCTAAAATAATAAAAATGAACATTTCATATGAAATCATCCAATACCATTCATTCTTATCAGAATAGTAACATATATTAAAATTGTATTCAATAAAAATGATAATTTTTCTAATAAATAAAAGAATCATTATTTAATTTTAACATTTTATATTATTATTGAAAAAATTTAATAATATTCCTTCCAAAAGAGCATTGCTGCATTGACACTTCCCCCAAACCCATTATTAACACAATTTGTCTGTCACCACAATGTTTTTTGTTGATATATGGAGCTACTAACTAAACATATATCAAAACAAGTTATGTTTGGTATACCTCAAAAACTTTTCGTTGATATTTATTATGGAGATAACAATTTTAATTATAATATATTCTAGAATCAAATAATTCAGCAAAGTATAAAAGGTGGAGTTATTCTCAGTCATAAAGCATTAGCACTACAGTCTGTGAGAAGAACACAAGCCGGAAATTATACTTGTGTTGCTTCAAATGTAGAGGGTGATGGTGACAGTAATACAGTACAACTAAAAGTCATGTGTAAGTGGAATGCAGATTAAAATTTATTTTATTTCATGAATGAGCCACATAATCAATGTATAACCATGATTTTTTTTAGATAAACCAATTTGTAGAAGCGATCAGAAACATGTATTCGGAGTTGCAAGAAATGAAGATGCAAGAGTTATGTGTGAAGTTGATGCATTTCCCGCACCAGATAGCTTTCGTTGGTCTTTTAATAATTCTGCTGAAGCTATTGAAATAGCAGCTTCAAAATTTCATAATTCACTTCACCTTTCTCTATCTACCCTTTCTTATACTCCTCAAACTGAAATGGACTATGGGACTGTGATGTGTTGGGCATCAAATACAGCTGGACAGCAGAGGGAACCATGTGTTTTTCATATTATTGCAGCAGGTAAAAAAACATATTTAAAAAAAAAAGTATTCCTCAAAGGTTAGTTAAATTAATTTATCTGACAAAATTATTTAATTACTTTCACATTATTTCTTGAATATATATTTTTAATTTTGTTATTATGCTTTAATTGATAATTAAATTTCAGGTCGACCAGATCCACCTTACAATTGCACTTTAATCAATCAAACCCTTCATTCTCTTGACTTAGAATGCTTAGATGGATTTGATGGGGGTCAAGTCCAAAATTTTCAATTAGAAGTCTATAATTTTGAAACCAACTACCTTTTGGTTAATTCAACTTCAAAGCAACCTGTATTTAAAGTAGAAGGCTTAAATCCTGGTGTGAATGTTAAAATAAATATTTATGCTTTCAATTCTAAGGGCAAGAGCGATATTGTAAGCCTTGATGGATTTACTCTAAAAATTGCTGAAAAACAAACTGGTAAGATTAAAATAATTTCATGTAATTTGATAATTTAATATAATAAGTTTAATTATTGAAGATATTTAATACAAATTAGAGAAATAGAATTCAAATGTGTTGTTCACTAGTTTTGCATCGGTTTCAGAATCCTATATGATTTTGTTTACTACCAGTTATTGTAAAATATTTCAAAAGAACATAATATACCAAAGGAATTAATTTTGTATGGATATATATTTCTTAAAAACTTAGTAAATACCGAAATGGTAATTTTTGCTTCAATTAGTTTGAGGGGTGTGGATGCCTTGAAAACAGATCAGCTCTCTTTTCCCAGTTTTATTTTATTTAACTCTGGCATATGGCATTAAAAAAGTAATTTTCACTAAAAAAGCTTTAACTATTAACATAGTTTGTTATAGGAACAGCAATGATTTTGGTGATATGGATCTATATGAAAATGTACTTGAATACATAGTAAAGTTTAATTATCTTGGGTTCTAGTGTATCTATATGAAATGAAATTTAACAAGCAATAAAAGCAAGGTTAAATGCATAAATTGACTGTTATTTGTTGTCCCAAAATTACTCATTCACACCTAATCACAAATTTTTTTTTACTAATGTTTTTATATTAATACAATCTCTGTGAGAAGCTTATTTTCTATAAATCAAGAATTGATTTTCTTTTTTATATCACTAATAAGCTATGGGATGAAAAACATAGTTGATATTAATAAATAGCTTATGCCAAGTTTTATGTGTTAGCTTTATAATTGAAGCTGTTCAATTCAATTTTTTTTTCCTATTCACAAAATATTTTTCAGGTACTCCAGTTCCTTTTTATGTTACACCAGTGGTCGTTGTTTTGGTTGTTGCAACTGTGATGTTGATGACCTGTATTGTTGTTATTTTTGGAGTTCTAAAAGCTCGAAATAGAGCTCATGTTACTACTGAAAGTACCAGCAATCGCTTAAATGAGAAAACCAAAGTTCCATTACGAATTGATGCTAGAGAAATTTATGACATGGATGATAACAATCCAGATCTTATTCCATGCAACAAAGGTAAACAAAATAATATAACCTTTCCATTTTTAAACACTTTTATTTAGTTTCAAGGCTATACATGAAATCTTTTAATTAAGCTTTAGCACACTTCCCATAATGGATAATGGGATAATAATCAAACTTAAATTTTGTACAAATCTATGAATCCAATGACAATACGATATTATGGTGTCATTTTGGTGGTCTGATGATAAATCAGGTCTGTAGATTAAATTGGGTATATTTCTGGGATCTTGTCACACGTTTCTTAATACTTTTCTTGCCTGGTAAAAATACTAAACAGGTCAGCAACCATAGGTTCATAAGTCTGTTAATCATTTTTTGAACATTGTTGGAATTAGTTGTAAAAAGACATCATTATTCTGGAATTTTAATTTAGTTTTCAGTATAATCATTCCACTTTATACCAACTGGCAAGATTATTAGAATTTACAGTAAATGGATTTGAAATGATGGGACAAACACCGGTAACAGTCTGAGACTTCCAACAAGCGTTTGACAAGGTTCTGCATAATGGTCTTCCATACGTAAAAAAAAAAAAAAGTTGACAATCTAAAATATTTGTATATTCTGAAAACGCTCCTTAATGGTCAAACATTTACTGTTAGTATAAATATCATGAATCCCACCACCAGACAATCCATGCAGTACTCCACTAGGTTCAGTTCTTTCTCCCTAATCTCTTCAACTTTTATTTTCATGACATCATCCAGTCCACACATTCCTCCATCATGGGGTTTAATCATATGCCTACAGGCCCATTTACCCTAATGCAAATAGCAATAGTTTGTATAAAACCAAGACCTTTATGGTCCAGTTACCCAAATTTCTAGGGGTAATGAGCCCATCAGGCTTTCTTTTCATTTGATTTTTAAATTCAATAAAAATTAAATTCATCTTAGATTGGACTATAAATATTTGGAGACTGTATCTTAAGCTGTAAATACAATTTTTTTGGATATTAATGTCATTTATTGATGGTTTTAGGCTAGTACAGAGTTATAAACAACAACCTATGTTAAATCTTGACCCAGTTACCCCAATTGACCTTATTGTAATATTATTCATTAATACACACATGCACACAAGCTTGTGACCACATCTCTTAATTCTTGATGACTAATTAGTTATAAAGAATTTAGAGATATGTAAATATATTTTTAGTATATATACTATGTTTGTAACATTGTATTGCAAACACATAATTGACTGTAAATATTTTTTACACTCACACATCGTAGTTTCTAGAGTAAATAAAGATTTATATCAGTTGTTAGACACTATATTATTAAAGTAATATATCTAAAAACTAAATTATTTTAATATTTCAGCAGATTCAGATTATCAGTTGGTAGCCAATTCAAGTCTCCATTCAGGAAATTTAAAAATGGCTCAGGAGAGAGGTTCTAGTCAAAGTCAAATGTTACACGAAAATGTTAAAGATTCTAATTTGTTGAATGTTGACATCTATGAAAACTACAAGAATGTTCATCATAATAAGGAACAGGTATAAATTTCATTGAACGATGTTTGCCCATTTTATATCATTTAGCAAGAAAATAAGTTGTTTATACTTGTCAAAATCAAGCTTTTATTTACTCATTGACTATTAAAATTTATTCATGTTATTTTCATAACGATCAAATCATACTTAGGGTTGCTATTTTAGTAATAGTGATCCACTGTCTACTCAATTCCTGAATTCTGTTTTTTCTCAGCATATCCTTCCATCTAATGTGTTGTTCCTCAATCCTTCTCCAAAATTCTGCAGAATTCCTGCTGAGCCTTCTCTCCAATTGTTATCTTTGATCAAATCTTTTTAAAGGAGGAGATTGAGAGACATCGCCCTGCTAGGACCTTCACTGTCTCGTAAGACACTATCCTATATGCCTCAATGTACCACCAACACACCTGAGTCCATTCAGAGAAACAGTCAATTTGCTAAGTATTACACATAGAATATCGTTTTAAACTTTCTCCCAACCTTGTCCCAAGGTAAGTTACCACCTCACTAAGACTGATTGACTCACTCCAAAACTCCAAGGTGTGCTCTCTCAGTCCTCCCCTTTAGAAGGATGACTCAGGTGGTCTACAGCAGCCATTGCCATTCTTCTCACACACCATGGACTTATTAGATTAGAATATATTTTGACTTCTTGTTTGACCCCACCAGTGCTACTGGAAGCAACCACAGCAGCCAAACTTTCCATACATCTAAAACTATATGGATATACTAAATGAAATATATAT
>NW_027109708.1:325753-328054 GCF_000696795.3 Halyomorpha halys
TCTTTGTGCTTGCCTCCATAAATGCTGTTTCTTTGTTCTCCTGTCCAATATGGCTTCTTCCTTCATGCTGGACAGAAATTGATGAAGATACCTCCTCTCTCCTTGAAGTCCCAGAACCAAGTGGCTTATTCTTAGCTAAAGGTAACCTGCCTTGAGGTTACATGTAAACATCATTGTCCCCCAACAGTTAGGGATTTTTCCAAATGATTTATTTTCTGAATATTATTCATTTGCACTATTCCTTGATTTCTAATTTTCCTTTAATTTACTGTATCTTCAATTATGATGGGAAGAGTTAAAATAGTTTTTATGATATTTGAATTTACTCAATGTGGCATTGACAACATACCGCCATCTAGTTTTTTTCGTATCACGAAGTTATTATAAACAATGAAACTTGGTTAGTTTGCTTTTTGGATAAACAAAGCAATGAATATAATATTAAAATGATACATAAAATAAAACATATTAAAACCATTTATACATCAAAATATACTATTTACTAAAAAAGAGCATATTACAATATATATATATATTATTCGTTTGTTTGTTTTTTTTACTTCTTTTAATATTCTTCATATGGTCTTCACTGAAATCCATATAAATTATCATCTTATTATTAAGGTTCAAATATCTGGAAGACTTTTTATTTTATTATTTAGTATGGTGTAGTGAAAAGTACTTTTCTTGTTTAATTTTCTTTATTTAGAAATCAACCATAAATGACGTTTCAGGATTATCGCCTCATCATGAGATACATTTCTTTATTCGGCCTTTACTTACTATTTCACTATACTTAACTAAATAATATAGAAAATCTTCCTGTTATTTGAACATCAATTATTAAATGACAAGTTATATGGATTTGAGTGAAGACCATATGAAAAATATTAAAAGAAGTTTCTTAGACAAACTTAGATTCAAGCTGCATCATCAGAATATAGTAATGTACCTGATGATGGGGTCATAGCCCCGGAACATTGTGATTTATTAATGAATTCTAAATAAAGGAAATTAAGCAAGGAAGATAATTTTCACTACACTTAACTAATTAATACAAGATGTATTCGTAATCTTTGAAATGAAGGAAGGAAAAATAACAATTTACATTTATTAGATATCATTTGTTTTGATTTGTTGTCAGTCTATATATCAATATTATTTTTATTTATTTATTTAATTTACAGGCAATCCACAGTAAAGATGATATTTGCTGCTGCACATAGAATTATGTTATAAGATATTATAAGTAAATTAGCTATTTCATATACTACTAATATTAGTTGTGTGTCTGTTCCATATCTTATTTTGATTACTATTTTAATTAACTTTTTAAATTTCTACAAGTATAGTTAACATCACACTTCAAATAAATATACTTTGAAAAACACTAATATCAGAATGCTTACGAAAAATGTTTATTTTAATTTTCTAAAACCATATATTATATCACAGGGAGAAGACAATTATTTTGAAGACCAATGCTTGAGACGACTCAACAGTGGAGATGTAGCTGCTTCTTCAATTCTGAAAAGAGAAATTGCTTCAAATGTATTTTCAGAGAATGACTTAAACCGTTGCAATTTATCACCCAGTGGTCTTCCAACACACCGTGAAGTGATAACTGTAAGAACACCACTGATGGCCAACCAGCAAGAAAGCTGTGTGTAGACAGAAAGATGAAAGAAAATCACTTGTAATATAATTTTAAAGAAAAGTTGTTAAATAAAATTTGAAATACAAATATGGGTGTCATACTAATCCTATCACAACCAATTCTTGCTTCATCCATAGTCCCTATTTATCAAACTTATAATTTTTATCTGAATGTGTATTATTTTTCTATGATAATAATCATGATTTTAGATGTTGGATGTTTTCTATTAGATAACATTTCTTATTAGAAGTCAATGTATGGAATAATTGTAACTATAAAACATAAGTTATCTGCTACAGTTTTTTTAATACAATGTCAAAATTTAATAGACTTAAAATTTATAATAACCATGTGTGTGTGTATATATATATATGATATATGATATATATATGATATATGATATATATACATATATATACACGAGGAGAAGATGGTTGGGGGTGCGGTCAATGATAAACTCAAATAAGTTGGATTAACCTATTTTATTGTGCCAACGTTTCGACTAGAGTTTCTAGCCTTCTTCAGGGCTAAAAACAGAACTAGATAATAACCACAGTAAGTATAGAAAAATAAAAAAATAAATAAAAAGGAAGTATAAACAGAATAATTTTACACATAAAATGAATAATTTTACAAAATAGAAT
>NW_027109708.1:328609-332997 GCF_000696795.3 Halyomorpha halys
ATTGGCAACATAACAGGCCAAACCTGTATGATCCTCGAAATTCAACATTACCATCCACCACATCTCGGCCATTTAGAAATATAGTGAAAAAATAAACAGTTTAAGTTGTTTTTTTAAAATAATGTGTAGGGTTTAACATTAGTTAATAAAATGCCAAAGATAATTAATTAATTATTTGAATGATTTTTTTTGTGAATTTGCAAACTCAAAAATATACACTCCATAAATATAAAATCTACTGTGGGGAAGAAATGAGTTAGAATATAATAATGCTAAAAAATATTATGTCTTTCAACAATTCATACAAACACACACACAAATAACTGTATAAAAAGTAATCTAAATTTTAAGTGTTTCTTTCAGCATATACTTTGGAGTTTATATGTTACTTATAATATTATAATATTATAACATATTATAATATGTTACCTCAGCAATCAGAAAAACAAGAGTAAATAGAATTAAAATTTGAAGGAGATGGTCAGGAATGCAGTCAGGAAGAAATAAAAAATATTTCTCAACTATTTCTACTACCAACAGTTTATTACTTCACTCATCACATCAGTTCTGATGAAGACCTACATTGTGGACTGAAATGTTGGCAATAAATAAATAGTTGAGAACTATTGTTTATTTCCTCTATACTACAGCTCTGACCATCTCCTTCAAATTCACATACGGTTAACCATCTATATAATATAGAATTAGAATTATTCATCAAAAAAATTTCAGTTACATTAACATACATACATAGATGGTGCTACATCCTGTCATCAGACTGGGCCTCCTCCAAAAGTTTTCACCAGTCAATAAAGGTAAATATAATAACAATAAAACCATAGTAAAGAGGATACATCGTATTTATTTGAATGAGATGTTTGGATCATGTCCTGATACATAAGTTTATTCTTGATAATCTCACAAAAATTTGCATTACCATTTATCTGTAGTACTAATGTTTAATACAGGCCTCTTAGTCACTAACATCAGAAAATTCAGTGTTTATAGTTTATTATTTGAAGTTTCAAATTTTAACATGTGTTGCGAAGCAGAATAGAAACAATTTACATGTTCACAACTGATCTAATTATAAATTACTTCATGATATCCTTTAAAGTTTTCTTTTAATACAATATTGTTGCTGTCATGAAAAATGTACTAAGTTATCACTAAAAACTGATCAAAATAATATTTTACTTTTTAACTTATGATTTGGCACCATTTTATTATTTTATTTATTAATTTTATAAATAGGTGTACACATGCTAAAGATAAATGAAAATTTGAAATATCTTATCATAATATGTGATAAAATTTATAAAACAAAAAAATATACAAGATACCTTGTATCTTAATGATCACCTATCTGACATTTAAGCTCATAGTTGTTGCATTATTTTGATAAAATCACATATAAATTCATACAAACATGTGCGGCACAATGGTCCATCTCTGAATTAGGACCTCCTCCAGAAGCTTCTGCCATTCTTCTTTGTTCTATGTGGAAGCCATCTAATTATGTTTATTTTGTTCTCTCATGTTCAATTAAGCAATCTGAGGTTGGGTATCCCTACTCTTCTTGTTTGATGAAGGACCTCCTTTGCCAGTTTACCAGAGATTTCATTGTTATCCATGACATTTTTTATCCACCTAACCTCAACCTTCCAACTTTGACAAACCTTTCAATATTTGTGTCCTTGAAAATATCATAAATGTCCACATTCTATGTGGCCAGGTATTTTATACCAGGTACCTTCTTTGATTGTAACAAAGATTCTTTGCAATATATTTCTCTCAAAAATGAGTAGTATGTTTGCATTAGATTACCTCATCTCCACTTACTAAAATATATTTAGTTTCTTTACTATTTATCTTTACTCCGAAACTTTTTGCACCATTTTTAAGTTGCTGAAACACACATTTTAATGATTTTATAGATCTGGTAACTAGCAGATCTATAAGCAATTCCAAGTTCTGTTAAATATTGTGTCAGTGGTCTGGATCTCTGTTTCTGTTGCTCCCTCCTCACCAAGATTAAATAGCAGGCAGGCTAATGTGTCACTACCATTCCAGGAACAAATTCCTTGATTGGATTCAATCCAATCTGGGCCATGCTCTTGCTCTCACATATTGTCAATTAAACCAGGCAGACAAACTTTAGAAGGAGGACCTGAGAGTGAGTGAGCTGGGACAATCCCACTCTAAGACTGTACAGGTCCTCAATGGAGGACTTGAGCCAAAAAAAAAGTTTTGCAAGGATTTTCAAGTTCATAAAGTGTATCATATAACTCTTTATGGTCAACACTCTCTTAGGCAGATTTAAATTTGATGAAAAGATGTGTGACCAATTTATATTCAATAGTCTTTTCAAAGACCATCCAGAACCAAAAGATTTGGTTGGTAGTTTGTTGCCCTCTTCAGAAGCCTTTCCAAGGATTCTTTCTGTGTAAGGAAGGAGCCTTTTAATGAGAATATTCTTTAGAATTTTAAAGACATATTTTAATAACGTGATACCCCTGTAATTATTACAATTGGTTTGATCACCCTTTTTGTGAATCAGATATATTATACCTATATACCTATATATTAAACCTACATACCTATTTTCTATGCTTTCACCATGATTCTTCCTTCCACTTAGAAGGATAAGCTTGAGGAGCATTTTTATTTTTAATATTTACTTTGTTAAGCTGACTGCTAAAGTGTCTACTTAGAAATAAGAAGTGTATCATCTCCAGCCTTACATACTTTTATTCTAGGTTTATCAAGAGGCAGCTCTCCATCCATTCATTTTCTGAACAAATCTAATTTTGTTATAAAACCAGCCAGTTCTTGGTTATCTTTTTCTGAAACCTAATACCTCCTGGGCTGTTGTGGTGAGGGAAACATTTATATATTGCATAAGTATGTTGTTTTAAATTTTAGAGCTGGTTTTGATGAATAAAAGTTAAATTCAATATCTATTGCATACATCACAACTTAGCCTCATTTACAGTTATTTAGTTTTTTAAGGAATGTGCCAGTGAAAAAGCTGTTGTGGGAGTTGTGATTAATTTTATAGAAGCTAACAAATCATGATTTGGAACAATAAGGCAAAAAAACAAACAGGGTCCAAACAGAATATTTTGAAAAGCAGAACAAAAAGAAAAAAAAAGGGTTTAAATTCAATGGTTATTATAACAGATCCATTGAATACTGTTAACTAATAATCATCTTTATTAATACGTAAGATTAATCAGAAATGTTCTTGCTCATATTTCTTCCATAACATTCAATTTCTATACAGAACTCTCAATGAATGATGTAATATATATGTATTCAACTAACTGCAGGAATATCACAGGCACTATAAGAATGAATACAACTAAATTAATAGATTAACTCCAGGGGTGAGTAATCTGCAAGATAACCTTTTTTATAACTTATATACATATATATATTATAGTATTCTTCACAGCATAGCAGTTCCTTTAAAATCTGCTATATTAAATAAATAAATGTAATAAAAATATCTATGCTGGAAAATGAAATTATTTTAAAGTTATTAGGTTAAATAAAAATAGGATACTTAGCTATGTCTGCTTTAATTTACGTTTATGTTCAAATGAATATGTAGGAAGACATTTTCCCGCCTAGTAGACTACATTCCATAGAGGACGAATGTATATAATGATATAATCTACAAATAATTGAAATGGTGAATAATTCATAAGTTTATTTTAATTAATAACTCAAGCAGAATAAAAGAAGGTTCTGTAGGTTATTGGATGGGGATATCATTGTTTTAAACAACAAGCGTCACAGCAAAGCTCATATTATACTTAAAATAGCATTATATTAAATGTGCATATTATACATGATTGAACCTTAAATTTTTTCGTTAGTTTTTACAGTAAAATAACGAAATTTATTCGTTTTAATAAAATTATATTTGCTCCAAGCGGTTTAATCTGTTTTCCCCTAAGAGGAACAATTTTCCTTATTATAAAAGCTTAATCAAGTGCTGAGACCAAACTGAAGGAGAGACGAGATCATTTTCTTCACGAATTCATTTAGTACAGTATAACGTTTATTCCGAGTTCAACCTTAATAAATAGAACTCCAAAAATTAATAAAACCGATCAGTGAATTACAATTTCTAAGAAAATAAAATTGGTCATTTTATTATAAATTCCCTATTAGGTTAGGTGCATGTAGAAATAAAATACCCGGGTTGGACCAAAACTAGAATCAAATCCAGACGCGACGGTTCCTAGAATAGGCGGCGTACTGGTCAGCGTTTGTTCCTCAGGTTAGAGGCGGCTGTGTTTTACCTGGCAGTAGGTATAAAATGCTATTTACCATTCCGAAATATAATGGAGGGAAATAATTATAATCATACTACGGTG
>NW_027109708.1:336442-338048 GCF_000696795.3 Halyomorpha halys
TAAGTATAAAATACATATTAAACAAACCATCGATATTTCCATAAAATTATATCGGAGTATTGTTGCAAATATTCAATATCAATATTGCAATAATGATAAATATCGAAATAAATATGTAATTATCAAAATAAAATATTGATATTCCATTTTTAATTTTTGTATACAATTTCCTAGTCTTTTTTTAACAAAATACCGATATTTCGATGAAGTAATATAGAAATATTGCTGCAAATATTCTACATCGATATTACAAATATAGAAAATATCGAAATAAATGTGTAATTATCAAAATAAAATATCGGTATTCCCATTTTAATATCTCTATATAATATCAAAATAAATATCTAATTATCAAAATAAAATATTGATATTCCATTTTTAAATTTTGTATTCTATTTTCTAGTCTTTTTAAACAAAATATGGATATTTGGATAAAACAATATCGGAATATTGTCGCTTATATTCCATATCGATATTACAACAATACAAAATGTCGATATTCCTATTTAAAAATCTCTACAAAATTTTCTAGTATTATTAAACAAAATATCGATATTTCGATAAAATAATATCGGAATATTGATGCTTATATTCCATATCGATATTACAAAAATGTCGAAATAAATATGAAATTATTAAAATAAAATATCGATATTCCTATATTAAAATCTCTACACAATTTTCTTGTCTTATTATACAAAATAACGATATTTTGATAAAATAATATCGAAATATTATTACTTATATTTCATATTAATACTAAAATACTACTACAACCTATCAAAATAAATATTATCATAATAAAATATCGATATTCCTGTTTTAAAATTACTATATAATATTCTAGTCATTTTAAACAATATATCGACATTTAGATAAAATAATATCGGAATATTGTTCTTATATACCATATCGATATTACAATAATACAAAATATCAAAATAAAATATAGATATTCCATTTTTAATTATTCTATACAATGTTCTAGTATATTTAAACAAAATATCGAAATTTCGATAAAATAATATCGGAATATTGTTGTTTATGTTTCATATCAATATTACTATTATTAATATTATTGCAAATACTTTTATATCAATATTAAAACAATAGAAAATATCGAATTAAATATGTAATTATCAACAGAAAATATCGATATTCCTATATTATAATCTCTATTTGAAATTTTAGTTATTTTCAAAAAAATATCGATTTTTCGATAATGTAATATCAGAATATTGTCGCTTATAATCCCTATCGATATTAAAACAATAGAGAATATCGAAATAAATACGTAATATCAAAATTAAATATCGATATTCCTATTTTTAAATTTCTATATGTTATTTTAGTCATTTTAAACAAAATATCGATATTTAGATAAAATAATATCGGAATAGTGTTGCTTATATACCATATCGATATTACAACAATATAAAATACCGAAATAAATATGTAGTTATCAAAAGAAAATATCGATATTCTGTTTTTATATTTTCTTCAATAAAACAATTATATTTTAGTTAATATTTTTTATGTTTATGATATGATTGTCGTGGTGCTTTTTTCATTGTTATTAAGAGTTTCTTATGTATTTTGATAAGGT
>NW_027109708.1:338098-339271 GCF_000696795.3 Halyomorpha halys
TTGAAAGACCCGTCCAGAGGGCGGAAGTAATTCAAGGACGGGTGAAAAGTTACTTGGAGAGGAAAAAGGTATCTCATGAGATCCAAAAATACCTGAATGGCCAGCTGAGAGAACTAGCCAATATTATAGTAGGACTGGAAGCCCAATGGGAAATTATCCCGGAAATTGTAACCGAAATGGTAAAAGAAGCAATGTATACCGATGATCTACACAAGATCATTGGTAAAAAGGTCTCCCAGATCTAGGTCTAGCAGAGGCTATAGGGGACGCCATAGGAGCGGTGTATGATCAGAAAAAAAAAGAATGGGTGTCGCCGAAGCTGAAAAGGATTTCTGGCATGATAAAAGACCTGGAAGGGAAAGTCGACGAAGAAGCCCGCATCCTCTTAGAACGTACAGCTGAGTGTAGGGCTAAAGAAAGAGAAAAGGGGAATGAGGACCGAAGAGCAGTAGAGGAACTGAAGACGATGGGAGCTGGGCCTTCAGTGTAAATTCCGGTAAAAGAGAGGAGGAAATATGAGGGCGCGGAACCGGCCCCAATGCCCCAAAGGTCCAGCCAGACACCAATCTGCAGGGGAAGGAACCTAAAATCGGACACCTCTACAGACGGCGAAGAAGAGGATAGCGGAAGCTGGGAAAAAGTCGAGCGAAGAAAGAGGAGGAAGAAGAAGACCCCAGTCCCTTGTCCCAGCGGGATGGACTGCAAAATATATATACAAGGAACTCCCGTCCCAAGAAGAATTGAAGAGCATTGGGGACATACAATTGATAAAAATCACCAAAAAGGGCAGCGTTCTGGTCAGGACAGAAGGCGCTGACCAGGCACAAAAGCTCCTCACCTGGGATAAACTGAGGGAAAAAGGATTACAGGCGAGCCTTACTGTGGCACGGAGGCCTCGCCTGGAAGTAAAAGGAGTCCCCAATATTTGGGACGGAAGTACCCTGGAGAGATATCTTCGGGACAAAATCCCTATAGAGACTCCAAAGGAGGATAAAGACAGGAGGGAGTGGCTTAGACCCTGCTTCTCCACTCCCGCGAGGGGCGGGCTCACAACTACGTGGGTGCTAGAGGTGCACCAAGCTATGAGGCTCGCCCTGATGACCCTGTCCGTGAGGGACGTCAGCGGAGGATGGTGGAGCCTGACCATCAGAGATTACTTGGACCCCTTGCTCT
>NW_027109708.1:344889-345232 GCF_000696795.3 Halyomorpha halys
GCTGTGGAGGCTGTCGCGCTAAAGTATAAAAGTGTGATAGTCTGTTCCGACACCAATTCGTGGAGCACGCCCTGGGGTTCTGTTCGCACAGACGCAAGGGAGGTTGGTAGAAGAATGCGTGGCGAGGTGTCAACTGATTATTATAAACGAGCCTTCTGGTCCCACATTTGTTGGAGCGCGGGGCCAGAGTTGGATAGATGTGACACTTGCCACGGCTCCCATAGCAAAGCGTATTGCTAACTGTACCCTACGGTCAGACACGAGCTCCGACCACCGGGTCATAGCCTTCAGTGTGGTGGAGGAGGAAGGCGGTGCCCCAGAAGTAGAAAAGGGCTTTGTGACC
>NW_027109708.1:350767-362799 GCF_000696795.3 Halyomorpha halys
TAATCAATTTAAAATCAGTAATTTTAATTTAAAAAATAGTCATAATATAACTTTTAATAAGATAATTATGTCTTGAATGTTCTCTAATTTTTTAATAAAATATTGTTTTTAATTAATTTAAACAGTGATTCATACATTCTCTAGAGTTTTTAGGGAATTAAAATGCCTTAAATGTCTAGAAATGCCAGTAAAAGTTCTTCAACAGCACAATCCGAATATGCTTCTGAGCTTAGATTTAATAAACACAGTTTTATTCGCGAATCATTGATTTTTAATCAATTGATACTTTCTAATTTTATTTATCTGTATTATCAAATGTTTAATATTGGCCTCTTAGTCACTAAAATAAAAAAAAAATAGGGGTTATTATTTATTGTTTGAAGTTTTAACTAGTTTGATTCGTAAACCATTGATTTTTAATCAATCAATACTTTCTAATTTTTTTTTATTCTAACATTCCAACTGTAAAATTAAATTAAATACACGCCTCTAAAAGATGAAGTCGGAGACAAACTTCGTTGCAATATGCATTCCCTAACGCGACAAATGTGGTGCGATCGTTACATAACATAATTAATAAATATTTTTCCAGCGATTTCTTGATGAGAAGGTTAAAAATAAATGTGTAATAAAATAAATAATAAATAAATAAATGTGTAAATAAAGTTGACACAATTAACAGTTGACACAATATCTTAGAAAACTTTCTATCTCGTTTTTATTGCTCATTTTGTAATATTAAATATCAATGTTTTATTTATTAATGTAATACAATAGATGTGTAGAGAAAATAAATAAGTAAATAGCTCTCTTTACAATTATAATTCTATAATATATAGTCAAATTATAGAATAAAACTAAAGTACTGTAAAAACCTAAAAAGTGCAGAGACTATTTTTAATACTATGATGAATGTATTCTTAAGGAATAAAAAACAAAAAAAAAATATTTTACTACTTTTAAATTTACTATATTTAAAATAAAGATTGATTTTGTTAACAAAAAATTCCAATCTTTATAACAGTACCAAAGCACTAAAAGAAAATTCAAAAAACGGCGATATTCTGCAGGGTCATAAATTGACAATAATTGGAAACATATATTTTAGTTTTATCCATAAAATTCCACTAATTATATCATGTAAATATATAATATAATTAAAATCCATCTCATCATTTAGTAAAATATTTTGAAACCCTGTCTTTTTGTACTATTGTTTATTTATATCACCGAATTGAGTATAAAATTATTTTTCTATTAAAAAGTGTTTCATCATAT
Organism: Halyomorpha halys; assembly: GCF_000696795.3. Classification (NCBI taxonomy): domain Eukaryota; kingdom Metazoa; phylum Arthropoda; class Insecta; order Hemiptera; family Pentatomidae; genus Halyomorpha; species Halyomorpha halys. Next base: position 352,046 of record NW_027109708.1, read on the forward strand.
AAATTATTTCTATTTTTTTAGATACAGGTATTAAATTTTGAAATTATTCTCTCTTTGTATATCATCGAAAATTGTTAAGAAAAAAAATGACTAACCAAGAGATATTTTTACGGTGAAAATTGAAGTAATTTTGATTTTTCATAAAAAATATCGGATTGATTGGAAAGGAATCTTTAGTTCTATTTGATGCATTCTGAAATTCTAAAAGTTCTTATTCGACTTAAAAATATTTTTATCAGGTATAAAAATAAAATAGAAATTGGAATATTTAATGAATGAACTATTGACTAGGTCAAAGGAGACAGATCAGTGTTCAGTGAATGAGAAACGGCTGGGTATATGTTTGTTATAGATTTCTTAGCGGTTGCTATAGCGCTAATATTGCGTGCTTAGCTATGGCACGCCCAGTTTCTCTTGTATTAGCCACTAAACCCATCACGTGTTTAGAACTCTCCGTTGTGATCATAAAAATATTGAAAACCCTCTGGTCAATCCCGATTTTGTGCTTTGTAACATGGGCTAAGCTGGCGGCGGAAAACGTTTCGGCTCTCTCCAAAGAATCATCCCTAGTACGAAGAGTGTATTAGCATTTACAGACAGCTAAGAGCAAAGTATACAACATGGTAATTGCGGTTCCCTCCAAGCATTTGGCGGTTCTAGCACTGAATCAGAAACATAGGAACATTACCCGGGATAACTTAAATATGACTAACATCGCACCGACGAATGCTGGAGTTAATGTTCTCCTTGGAGGGTGAGTTCCTTGAACTGAAGTATTCAATTTTATTCTAAGTACTATTCATTAAAAAAATATCAGTTGCTGCCCATATATTATGCTAACTATAACACCATACCGATAGCAAACATAATGTGTAAATATTCGTTTGATAATTATTTTGTACTTAAGTACAGTCATCGAGAAAATTTTAATAACTAAACCAATATAGTTTCTAGTAGAATCTGATTAAATAAATACATTCCATGTATTATTTTTAATTTTAAATACACTTTTTATGGCCAAAAAATAAATATATTTTGCTAGGGGAAATTTCTTACCACCTAGCAGCAGTTTGTTCTCATCAGTTCAGGTGTTGCTTATGACCTTCAGGAACAGAGGAGTTATATTCAGCGTTAGATGTTAGATAACCGAAGATATTTGTAGATACCTATGTAAGTTAATAATAAATCTAACAACACGCTTTTTGAAATAATTAGTTGTTTTTTCCCATAGTATATAATATTCCTCAGCAAAAACTTTAAAATTAATTATCCGGCATCAAAATATACATACAGAATCCCCCTTTATTATGCGTGTCTAATACATACACAAACATTTATAATATATATATAAAACTTTAATTAAACTAGCCGCTTTAGTTTTAATTGTTAGGAACAAAAGGCGTTTCCAAAATTTTATCTTCGGTGATAAAAAAATGTTAAGACAGTGTACTAAAAAAAGTGATAACAACCTGTACTAAATTCACATATTAAAAATTTCAATATATTTTTAATAAACATTCATTGTGAATATTAATAAATTTTGTATGTAACTTAAAGTCAACTCTTCGATAAATTTCTAATATAAAGTATCTCGGGACTTACATTAAGTGTTTAATTCAAACTTCCCTTGTAGGTTGCATTTTTTTATTAATTTCCTGCATCCATCTGAAACATAAAATGCTATGAAAATAGCGTCATCTATGACGGAAAGGCACTTAAAATTCAATAATGTTTAATTTATAATGCATCGTATCTCAAATAGACAAGGATGGATATATTTCTGATAACAATTTGTACTTATCACTAAGTTCTGGTTGAAATGAATCATACATCCAGATACATTGTGTTTCAATTACTATAAAATGACAATATCATATATTTCAGCATTGCTAAAAATACTTCTTTGTGAAAAAATATTGAATATCCTACCACCAACTGTGTAGTTAGGGTCGATTGCTTAAAAGGGCATAACTCAGAGCGACAGAATGAAGTTTTTTTTTAATAATACATTAAGTAATTTTGGATTGCAATTAATAATTAATTGGATCCAGTGATGACATTCTACACATCAAGATAGCCTTACTATACTACCACGTAGGCTGCCACAAACCCCTAGTACTTGTTAAATACGAAATAAAATAAAAATATATATATAATAAATATGTCATATAAAAAAGAGTTTAAGTGGTATTTATGAAATTAATTGTTATTATTATTTTTAAGGTGGTGAAAAGTTGTATGTTTATCCGAAAAAATAGAAGTTTGAATTCTCTGTTAATATATCGACAAAATATAAAAATATAACTAGGAGCTGAACTGATCTGAATTGAGCATTGTTAGGAACCTATCAAACTAGGATGAGCATTTATGAGGTCTGTTAGCCTATGGGTGTCACTCATAAAAATACATAAAATATGAATTTAGACAGGAGGAATTTCCTTCTTCTGTGTTTATAACAGCCCTTAATTAATAGGACAACTCTTAATTCTTGAAACGATTCTAGTGAGGTTTGACATTTTTTTATTTAACTTGAAGTCCTCTCCAATAGAATTTTATTAAGATTCAGAACTCAATTGAACTATGGCCTCTCTAAGCGATGATGGGCTCTCTGATGAGTATAACAGAAGCGTAAATATCGGTAAAAGATAATTTTTTGTTTACATATAAAAAAAAATCTAAAATTAAGAATGAGGTGTAGATAGTTGACCGTAGATTAATTATTGGAGAAGTTTGTCCGGGGGGAGGTGCGGTCAGCAAAGAACAACATAAATAAACAAAACCATATTTATTTATTTTATGGCGACGTTTCGACCTGAGTTTCAGGTCTTCATCAGGGGTTATGGCGTAGAAGGTAGGCCTGCAACTGAGAAATTAGGACCTAGGCTAAGAATATTTAGTACATTGGAGGGAATATCAGTAGATGAGATATTAAGGACCCAATTTTCTTGACCTTTGGGATAAATTTTGTTGGTTAGTGATTCTTGATACAGGTTATTGAACTTATTAATGAGTTTGTGTTTTTTGTCTACCCGTGTTGAGTTGAAAATTGTGGTAATTAATGAGGAAAGACCTCCAAAATGGGTCTCACCTATGTTGGTTCGTAAAATATGTGAGAGAGAGGAGATGTTGTGTTGGAGAAAATGAATGTGTTGAATGGTTTCGCGGATCTTTAAATTAAGTAGAGACTTTTTTGAATTTGGTAGAATATGACGAAAGTTTAGAATGAAGTGGACCTGACATAGAAATATGTTTAAGAGAATTGTTTATAGATTTAGGAAAAACGGAATTTGACCTGCATTTAAGTAGAAAAATTCGTTGTTCTGAACTGTGTGCCGAACTGTGTCTGTGAAGTGAAGAAAGAGAATTTATTTGTGATTTGAAATTGGGAAAAGATGATTTAAGGGAAGAGAAAGCTAAATTAGATAGGACTGGTATGGGAACATTAAGAACTGATACTGATATGGTGGAAGATGTAGAAGTCTGGGCAGAAGAATCATTGCTGAGAGAAGAGGAGATGTGACAGGTGGAGTTGAATAAGCCTGAAGAGAAGTAGAGGGCTGAGTTGAAGAATTTCGATGAGAAGGGGTTGCAGAATTGTGCTGTGAAGTGGTGAATGTGATTGTTGTTGTTAAGATCTAGATGTGTTGTATCTTCTGGTGTAGTGACGTGTATGTAGATGGTTGTTATCACGTCGTTGGCCCCGTGTTACTGGATTCATAATGAGATGTAGATAGTTGACCGTAGATTAATGATTGGAGAAGTTTGTCGGGGGGTGCGGTCAGCAAAAAACACGCCATAACCCCTGATGAAGACCTGAAACTCAGGTCGAAACGTCGGCATAAAATAAATAAATATGGTTTTGTTTATTTATGTTATTCTTTTCTGACCGCACCCCCCGACAAACTTCTCCAATAATTAAAATTAAGAAAGTATGGAACAACTCCTCTAAACTCTTAATCATTGAAGGCGGCGCAAGGATGGTGGGTTGATAAGTGTTACTGGGAGTGTTAAAGCTGACGCACAGTGTGTGGTGATTTCGCGGCCGCTTTTCGTCAATATTTTCTCCTTATTTATAGAATTACTTTATTTTTTTTATCATTAATAGTTTCTCATCTTCCTTTCTGGTACGCCAATGGTGCAGTTAGATTATTTAATTGAAAAAAAAAAAATTAATACGTTTTAAAATGCTATTGTAACATAAATTATATTTCCATAGCAAAATTTTAATATTTTTTTTTGTGATAAATTTCGATGTAAACAGCACAATACTGGTAAACCTATAACTCGGACTGGAAGAATATCAAAATAAATACGAAAAGTTAAATAAAATGTCTGTTATAATTCTTGAATTATTCATTTTCTCAGCTGTTACTATTGTTTATAACATTAAAACCGCCAATTTAATCCACTATTGAAGGAACACTAGCAGGAATCAGCAGCATTCCTGTTATGTGTAAGCTATATTTTTGCCAATATAACACTTTTGGACAAGTGCAAATTAAAAACTTCAACAATTCATCAAATTTGAAGCATTTATGTATGTTAAAGTTACTTGTTAAATTATTATACATTTATGTAACAATAATAATGGTTTTTATCATATATACATTTTGAAATTTACAGGTCATATAGTCTTTTAATAATTTATGGTGATTTAACTTACAATAGGTTAGATGTTATATTGGGCTGAAAAGAATTATAGTAAGATTCCAAAGGGATTTTGACTAGGATTCTTAGAAAGCTATGTTAGACTAAATGATTACCTTAAACAAAAATATTACTCACTAAATTTTTGTTTTTTCCATGTATAAACTTGAATCAAACTGTTTTTTGTTTTTTTGTGCTTAATTTAGGGCTATGATGAGTTGTATGCTGATAATGGTTGTGTGCATTTGCTACCTTTGTCACTGGAGATTTCAAAAAGTAGAGGAAAGATTTGAAAGGAACAATTCATGGATGCAAGTTACTGATTCAGATACACCAATCCACATTTTCACTCTAAACCAGCAAGTATGGAGCAGAAAAATATTAATAAATTTAAAAAGACAGTAGGTGGTACACAAATTTGGAGTGTATTTATAAAGACTCTGAAACATTAATATAAAATCGAAATTAATGAAATTCATATAGCTATGACAATGAATAATAGTTATTATTGATTTTAATTATACTTAGTTTTTTATTATATCATTTATATTGACAAACAAAGACAAAACAAAGCACAATCTAATATAGTGTAAGAAATTCCCTATGAAGAGAATTGCGGGAAATCCTATTTTGGAACCTTGAAACAGTATTTCAAAAGAAGGGTATATCGACCCGAATACAGTTGTTCCTCTATAACAAAAGAACCTGACCAAACTTCTCTCACCACACTTTCCAGACAAATATGACATACATTCAAATTTGATACACATAAAATCATACATTTGGAAGGGGGGGAGAAACTTATACAGAAATTTAAATGAAATGATCACTCTAGAAAAATATAAGAATCTGGTAAACAACAAAAAATTGGGTGTACAAAGTTTAAATTCAGGTTAAACCAACCTCATAAATACATAAGAAATAATTAACAACATTATAAATATAAATTGAAAAATTATAAATGCAACAAAAATATAAATAGATAGAAACAACAGACTGACTACCTGCTGGAAGAATGTTTATGTTTTGAAAAACCAAAACAAACCCACATTTACCTTTCTCCATTTCATCCCTATTCAGTTTTGGCACAAACCTAGAGTTAGTGGTATCACAGAAATGTAATAGACAATTTTAAGTAATTATTATAATTATTAATCTTAAATTATACTCTGCATCTAGTAGTTTTTTAATAATTTGTTGAAGAAATTCTTTTATGAAAAAAAATGTTTTTTTCCTTGTTGGGCATGTGTATGTAAACAATAAAGTTATAAGTTTTCTCATACCTAACTTTTTCTTTTTTATTTTAACTAAATCAACTTAGTTTAAATGAGACTATGTAGAACACAAGTGGAGCGAGATAATCAACATAGCAAGATCCTTGTCACCTGAGCTCATTGAGAATGAGTCTCTTATTTTTCCACCAATCTTGACTCTAACAACTTTGTCTTTCACTGTACACATTGTGAATAAAATTAGCTTAGCTGGAATGTCAATTCCATTCACTGCATGATATAATGCCTTCCTGATGACTGAATCATATGCAACTTTGTTGGCAATAAAGACCCTCATGTGGTTGCCAAACTCATTAGTTTTTTTTTTTCCATTATCTATCTAAGGAAGAATATCAGGCCAAAGGTTGACCAATTGACCCTAAATCGGCCTTATCACTCTCCAAGCTGTGATTTGATGTTTGGGATCAGTAAGATATTTAGTGCAATTAAGAACACCCAACAGTATTTAGTCAATGGATTCCCCTATAGTTCTAGCATTGAGTTGGGTCACCTTTCTTTTTTAAAAATTGTTACAATGATTTACTCACTCCATCTTGTGGCATTTCTCCACCAGTGTAGTCAGTTTACAGGACCAATGCCAGTCCCAAGCCTGAATAAAGAAGAGTTGAGAGGAATGACAGCCATTCTCTTGTAAAAACAGCATCAAGTTACTAATTCTCAACTATGAAGCCTTGGAAATTAGACTGTCTTAGCGAAATGACATGAAACTTCCACAAAGGTATTCAAATTTGAAAAATGGAATGTACATTCCCTGTATAGACCGGGAGACCTTATTGAAATGAAGGGGCAATTTACTCGCCTTAACATAGATATTGTAGCCATTCAAGAAACAGGATGGACAGGATGTGGTAACCTTGGATGACATCTGATATTTGGTTTCTCATTATCACTACTCCTAATCTCAGTCAATCTTAGCTCTTGTTGTTCCCAGGTTAATCCCTGGCATCAATATCTCCTCTTCTCTCTAGACAAGATTCAAGCATTCATCCACTCACTATACTGACCCTATACTAAAGTCTAAAAGGCTTATCCCTTCACTGGATGTTCATTCTTCTGTTTGTATTCACCAGTCCTGTGGTGTTTTAAGGTTCATACCTTAGCCTGCTGAATCATTAGTGGTTCCAACGTTTATCCCTCAGTCATTAATAGTTATCCTATCTCAAATTCTCCACGCTCTCTTCTGTATTTCTCTTTCTTGATAATACATTGTTGAGGTTTTCTGTTAGGTATCACTCAGTAAGTCATAAATCATCACATTAACCTCAGCAAACATCATAAATTACCCATTGGCAAAGAAGGAAGAAAAGTTAATATAAAATAATGGATGACCAAGATGTGAAATTATTTTTTTTCTAAAATTGGCACATATTTAAAATAAAAAACATTTACTTTAAGTATTTTTTATCAAAAATCATAATTAATAATTCTGCAAGGTTTAGTCATATTTTAATATTGATTTATTTTTACAGCGATACGATGTCTCAGGACTTTATCAAGATTCAGATGATTATGACCAACCCCCTCCTGACTATGATCTTGTTATGTCAATGGAAAAGAATGAGTGCAGTGAAGAAAATGACCCAGAGTTGCCTAGTTATGAAACAGCATTGAAACTTTCTGGTCAGGGTTATGTATAGTATTCAGAGTATCTTCAACTTTCCACTCAAGAACCTGATAATGGGTAATTTAAAATTTACTGGTTTGTATAAGAGACTTTGTTAAATTAATACAAATAATTTATTGGATATCAAAAGTTACAAAATATTGTATTGAAGAATAAGGTGAAGATTTGGTATAAAGACTGTTACTCATTCTGCATATTTTATTAATGTTTGTATTGCTTCATGTGTTTAAAAATTATTTGTTTTATCTCGATCCACTTTTTTGTAAATAATGTCTATAAAAAAATATGTTGCCATATTATTGTATATTCTGCTATATTGTTCATTATTGATTGTAAATACACAAAAAAGTTAAATATGTAACTAATTATTACTTTTTGAAATGAAAGACTGGTTCAATGGTCAGGACGAATTTAATGATTGAGAAATTTATTCCAGCTTACTAAAATATGTATACAAAAATGTGTGTACCTAGAACCTGATATTTGTTACTCATTTTACATTTTCAATACTGGTTTAAACCTGCTAGAATATCTTAACTGCTTAATCCCTGAGTCCAAGACCTTGTTAGCTCATCATATTAATATACTCGTACCATTAATTACAGTGAAAATGCTCGGTTTCATAACAGATATCAGTTATTGAATTTATTTAGAAAGCCATTAAATAAAAACATCTGATTATTGTTTTGTGAGATCTACTAACACTGTCAATTTTACGATCTAATCTAAATCTACTTAGCTGGTCAGAGTGGTAGTGCTCATGTGGTGATATGCAATGATCTACAGTCTGTAGCTAGGAGAGCCTTGATACAGAGCATTTCTGAAATTATTAAAATCAGATACTTAAGAGAATAGTAAATCAGAAAAGATAACAACAGTGATCAACAACATCCATTGAAGGTTAAGGAAGAGAACATTATGGATAGAGCCATTGGTCAGTAACAAGACTTAGTAACAGTCATATTTTACAAAAACATTGTGGCTACTAATGTATCTTCGAACTATATATTTCATACATATATATTATCTATGATATGTGTATGTATATATATTTATATATTCATATATTTTGAGTTAGATCATGATTGAGCCGAAGAATTAGGGTAAAAGGAAGTTTTAGAAAATCTTTTAAATTTTACAGATAAGAGGAGGATTTTTGAAGTGCGGTGTATGATGAAGATAAGAGACTTAATTTACAATCATTAGTCAAATAGTTTTCATTCAAGTGGTATGGTTCTTGAATGGTGTATAGTATGGTATGGTTAATATTAAAATTTTTTGCTAGTAAGATAGTGTAGTATAAAAAGGGGACAGAGCCTACAACACTGACTTGTAGCCTCCATTGGATAGTAGTTAGAAATATTTGTACTGTAGGATACTTAAAAGGAATGGTCTCTGTGATGAGAAAAAAGTTCTTGGTATAACAATTGGATTAAATTAGTTTTAGCATTAAAAGAAAACTGACATGTAACACCACATCACAAGTTTTTGTTATGTCCAGCAATGTTTGAGTCTAATAATTATAAGTGTAATTCATATATATATATATATTTATTTATTTATTTAGATAGCAGGAATTCCTTGAATGGAATAGGAAACAATAAATATTTGGAAGTATTTGAAAGAGTAATTTATATAAATTTCATTAAATAACCAAATTAAATAAACATTAAAAAAGTTGGTCCCCTCCGATATCAATTAATTAAAATCATTTTCAAATTGATCTATCAATAGTGTTACCTTTAATGTAACAAAAGAATAATTAATTCACTTATATAAGTAATACACAATTGTTTTTATTGACAAAGCGGTAATGAAATAACTTGTTTGATTAATAACAAGTAATTTTTATATTTAACAGATTTTATATCCAATAAACAATAATTTATTGTATTTTATAAATGTCAATTTAATTTTTAAATATTAAAATCTACTCATTGAACAGTTTCATTTAGTACGATCACAGTACGGCCACAATTGGAAACAGTTATGTTAGATTATTTAAGAAGGTAACATTAAGGAAACAAAAAGAGTTTAAATTGACCAAGAAACTAGTTACTAAATTATTGCTTTTGAATTCAGAACTAAAGCTTAGTCACATACTAAAATTGTAAAAACTTATGATAGAATACTCGTCATATAAATGTTCCTATAGATGTTAAATGATTCTAAACAGCACAGAACATTATATTTAGGGTTAAGATTATGAATGAAGCCAAAACCCAATATAGTGTATGGTGTATAGTGTAAACACCAGAGTTTTTAGGGTTATATTAAAGTTTATTTCTAAGTTATAGAAATAACTTTTATAATTCATTATGTATCTGATTTTTATTTTAAAAGAAACACAAAGAACTGTGAAATATTTTTAATTCTAAATTTAAATTTCAAGGTGATCTATTAAAGATAAGTAATTTTTATTCTCTTAATTACATAACCATACAAAACTCTGGAAATATCTTAATTATTGTTTTATTTGTTGACGATTTCTAATTGATATTAATTTTTTTTTTTAATTTTTCTGTTTTGAAAATTATAAATTATAATTTAAAACTGTTTTTTTCACTTTACAGTGGGATTTGTTTAATAAAAAAAAGTGTAACATTCTTATGTAAAAATTTAATCCTGAATGGTTTTAACACGAATTTTTCAACTCATTTTCTTCAAAAGAATGGTAGTATTTTTAGTTACCATTAAAAATAACAGAAGAATATACATTAATAAAACTTTATTGTTATGTGGAATGTTACCTGTTAGTGTTAAGTAACACCCGCGAGTGATCATATTATCACTAATAGTTGAACTATATTGTAATTTATTTTCATAAAAATTATTTTTATTTTAGTTTAAGATTAATGTATTAAATTTGGAGCTTTCAGTTGAGTGCCTTATAAAAGTGGACAAATGATTGGTTAGTAATTAGGCATCTTTTAACATTATATGCCTACTGCAAATATTATATTAATAAAATAAACATATCTTATTTTCATTTATATAAATTTAGCATTCTGCTAGCAATTATTAAAATTTATAGTTTATTTTTATATTCTTTATACTAACGTTTACAATTTCTCCATATTAATTGAAATTGTATGTTTATTTAGTGAGTATAATTATGATGCATAGTACTAAATCTCTTAGTTCTTTTAACTAGTGGAATAGAACTTCTCTCTTGATAATCATGATTTATG
>NW_027109708.1:364989-366878 GCF_000696795.3 Halyomorpha halys
CCAGAGCAAAGCAAGGAGTAGGTATTATCATGAAAGATATCTTCGCTAAGGTTGAAGAATGGAAAGCGGTATATTCTAGGATAATAACTATGCATATCGAAATATCATACAAGCATTTAGTTTTTATTCAGATATACGCCCCTACAGAGGATGCAGACATTCTCGATATAGAGCAATTTTATGCTGAATTAGAAAGAGAAACTGTTAAGGCACAAAATAAGATAAGAGAGATAAATATCATGGGTGATTTTAATGTAAGGACAGGAAATGATTTCATGGAGTGATGGGGAAACATGGAGTCGAGGAAGCCAAAAATACCAATGGTCAGAGGCTGATAGATTTTTGCGTTCACTTCGACCTACTGATTGGGAACTCTATTCCCCAGAAGATTACTTTTAGTACCCAAGAAAGGAAACCTAACAGCGCTGTATAGACTACTTCCTCTATAGCAGAAACATCAGAAGACTCTTGTCAGATGTAAAAGTCATCAGAGGAGTGGAAATCGTCTCAGACCATATGTTGCTCATTGCGGATACACAAATTTTTAAGCCTCGGAAAATACCAAAAAAAATATATATACAAGAATGGATATTTTACAGCTACAGAATCCACAACTTCAAGAAAGGTATGCGGCATAACTGCAGGAAATTATCCTTGATATACCAATAGATTGGATGTGGAAAAAAATCAAAGATAGAATACAGAAAGTCGGAATATTGGTATGTGGCAAGAAATAAAGAAATATTTCTCCAAGGTGAAAAGATCAGAATGGTGGAGTGAAAGGGTAAAGGCAGCTGAAGAGAGGAAGAAAATTGCGTGAAAGAGATATTTAAACAGCAAGAACGATCAAACATGAGGACTGTACGTCCGACGGAGGAAAGAAGCAAAATTAGTTGTACGAGAGGCTAAAAGAAAGAGCTGGGAAAAAGTCGGAATAAGCCTACAAAGCGACTATAATGTAAACATCAAAATCTTCTGGAAAAAGATTAAAACCCTGGACAGATGGAGAGAACATTACGCACGGGAGTTCGAAGATCCTCAGGGTCAAGAAAAGAAGAGGATAGAAAGCAGAACAGACAGAAGCACGGAATATGACGGCACCATATGGAAAGAAGAAGCTATAGAGAAACCCAAAACAGAAATATCAGCCGGAGGAGATGGTGTTTTCCCGAAGCTTATTAAATGTGGAGGCGATGAAATTATTAAAGTTCTACAGGGTCTGTTTCAGAAAATATATGGCGAGAAAAGCATCCCCAAAGACTGGGAATACAATGTCATTATTCCAATACATAAGAAAGAAAGTTAAAGCCATTGTGAAAACTATAGACCAATATGCTTGTCCCAAGTGGTCCATAAGTTATATACATCAGTCCTCGAGAAGAGATTCAGAGATTTATTGGAAAAGGACCTTGAAGAAGAGCAAGCCGCTTTCACGCCTTTTAGACAGACCCAGGAAAAAATATTTTCACTGAAGACCATCATAGGAAAAGGCGTGGGATAGGGATAAAAATGTATATTTGGCTTTTTTTAGATCTACAAGCCGCTTTTGATTCAGCCCCAAGAGTCGAAATATGGAATGCATTAAAGATAAAAGACGTTCCTTTTAAAAAAACAAATACCATTTACTACCAGATCTGCAATACAGTTGTTGGGAAGCGTGAATTTCAGAGAAAAGTAAAACTTCACATTTTAATGCAATTTACCTTCCTACCCTACTATACGGAAGTGAGAGCTGGGTCCTTCTCGACAGATTGAGAAACAGAATCACCGACTCAGAAATGAAATATCTCAAAAAAAGTAGCAGGCCGAACACGAAGGGAACACTTTAGGAATGCAAGAATAAGAGAGAAGCTAGGGGTGAAACCACTAACTGAAATTCTAGAGAAGAG
>NW_027109708.1:366928-373264 GCF_000696795.3 Halyomorpha halys
TGTTTAATGCATTAATTTATGCTGTAATGTGACATGTACTCAATTGAAAAAACAAAATATAAAATTACGACTTATTTTACTTAATTGTGAAAAATAATTCTGAAAAAGTATGTATTAAAAATGATGTTCAGAATTAATTCAGAAAGGTTTGGAAAACAAATTATAAATTAAATCATATATTAAAGTCATATTATTGAAAGTGAATTATTTTATTACTTAAAGAAGACTCAATAGGTCTTCGATTCTTTCTAATAAAAAAAACAACTTAATTTTCCAAATGAAAAATGAAAGTTCAAAGTTTGCGATATATGTTACAAGTCTTGATGCATTATTTATTTAAAAATTTGTTAGTTCTAAAATAATCTATATTTTTAAAATTCTATTAGGGTTAAAGAAAATGTTTAAAACATATATTAATAAACTATCTTATTTAATACTAAAGTTAAAATTTCTCTTCTATGCTCCTAAATCATCACAAAGCCATGTTTCAATCAGTTAACACCCCCATGGGCAATCAATCCCAAATGATCTTCAAACAATAAAAAGTAAACAGAAACTGTTAATAAAATGTTTGGTTGTGTCAGCCGGGTTCTAGGGATTTATTCATCCACCATCCTGGAGATATTACCTGCTTATCTTAAACACCTTAGCAATTGATTCAGCAAATGATTGAACTTGCCAAAACCAACCTTCATCCATTGGGCTTGTAAAATTCAGCGCTTTGGACATAACTTATAAAAATGATAAGGAAAATTCAAAATATCAGCCATTTTTAATGTAATTTTTATTATTAATAACAAATAGACAAATTGTGAATAGCCAACATAATCTTAAACTGATATATTGATTTTTTTTAAAATTAATAAATCGAAGTAACATGGATTAACAATTAACACTTAAAAAAACAAATGGGGGAAAACTAATATGTAAGACTAATGAATCACAATCTGTAAAAATGATGATCCAAAATTCATTGTGAGGATGTCAAAATGATGGTATTAGAATAAAACAGGCTTTCCTTGTTGTATTTTCTTCTCTCTTACTTTTGTTGAAGGCTGAAACCAAATTACAACCTTCGGAATACTCACATAATTATATTACAACTTCAGTTCTCATTCCTTACACCAGTGCTACTTTTCTAAATGTGGACATGTATAAGACCATTGGTGTTGGTTTGTAATTTTCTGCCAGCAAAGTTTTTTAAGTATTAGAAAGGTAACAAATGTGTTTTTAAAACCATTAAGGGGACTGTTTCAGCTACAGAACTGGAACTGTAGTAACAGTTCTAAAATTTACATAAATTCCGGCTTATCCTTTCTCTTACCAATCAACTCGTATCAAGTAAGCATTCCTTTAGGGGGCTGATGTTTTCAGAACAAAGAAAATAAAGGAAAATATTAGTTTTCCCCCCATTTCTTTTTTTAAGTGTTAATTGTTAATCCATGTTACTTCGATTTATTAATTTTTTAAAATTCAATATAAGTTATGTCTAGAGCGCTGAATTTTACAAGCCCAATGGATGAAGGTTGGTTTTGGCAAGTTCAATCATTTGCTGAATCAAATGCTAAGGTGTTTAAGATAAGCAGGGAATATCTCCAGGATGGTGGATGAATAAATCCCTAGAACACAGCTCACACAACCAAACCATGGTACAAGGAGAAGAAATGAGGTGGATGGGTGGTGTGGTGTGAGAGATGCTGAGAACAACCTTGAATCCAGAACTGGGATGTATTTGGAGGTCATCAAAATCTGTTACCTGATTGCAGTTCTGCATAAAAATAATAATAATCATTGAGTCTATCTCTAAATATTTAAATTATAAAGCAAAAATGATAATATTTTGACCAATGTATGAAGTTACAGTGATTCATGTAAAAATAAACATTCCATTATAACCCTTCCTACCAACAAGATTAGTGTCACTGCAGTGTAAAATCTCTTAGATTTACATCTTTTCCATGCAGCCCTGATGAAGGCTAGAAATTCTGGCCAAAACGTTGGCTCTAATAAATAAGTTCTTACTTATTTGTGTTCTTCACCGATCACATCCTCAACCATCTTCTCATATACATTATAGTAGTATTTTTTTTTTTAATGAACTCCTACCAGAGCGATTCCTACATATAGAAGGAAGGGGGTTATCTAGAGGTAACCAACCTATTCTAACCATGGTGAGGGGTCTAGTTTTCATTTTGTGGGACCGGTACAAACAGCCCTTATTATATTAATATTACAGATTAAAGTGTCACCATATAAACGCGCCAAAAGTAGTTTCAGTAGCACAACAATGTACTTTCAGCTATCACTCCAGACCTAGAGTTACTTATCTATGATAATTGCTACCTCACTAAGCATTCATTAATTAATAATAATAGTATATTTATCAATTATTAAAACATGTAAAATTTTGATCAGGGTAAGGACTTTTATGCAGTTATTTATTGAATACTTATATTTAGAACCCCCCCCCCAATTGTTAGACAATAGTTAATTATTCCTAAAATAATTTATAAATATGTACAACAATGTACTTTCAGCTATCACTCCAGACCTAGAACTACGCTACCAGAGCAGAGGATGAAATAATTTTTTTTTTGGTAAATTAAAAAGGTGGTAATAAGTATGGTGCTTAAAATATGATAAATAAACTTTAGAAAATTGAAATTGGTCAACAACCTTTAATAGAAATAACTATAACTATAATCTCAAATGAACTTGTTTCCTGCCTTAAATTGTGACTTTTTTTAGTTTATGATTAATAAAAATTTCATGAAAAAATAACAATAATTTTCTGTAGATATCACATATCACTAAATTGTGTTAGAAAATCAAGATTTTTCTTGTTTTATTCATGAGGGAAGGGGAAGTGGTTTATTTCTATTTTAATTTATCCAAACTATAAGCTAATAAGCAGCCTATAATATAAATCTGAACTAATATAGGAATACTATAAAAAGATTATGCAAAGATATTACATAATATACGATACAATTCATTTTAGAGTAAATTTAGAAGATAAAACAAAAAGGCACCAGGTGCCTGTCCAACACCTCGTCCTGTGGTCTAATGTTTTTTCTTCTAATAAATTATGAGAATATTAATTTAGACAGGAAGAATTTTCTTCTGTGTACATAATAACCCTTATTTGATGTGGTATTAAACTAATAAGTAGTTTTTAATACATTATTAATAATAAGTATTATTACTAAATTTCTGGATAACATTTTCTTGTTAATGATAAGGCAACTCTTAATTCTTGAAACCATTCAAGTAAAGTTTAACATTTTTTTATTACAAGAGAAGGCTCCAATTCTCTCGGCGGAACCTACCCGCTGGGGAGCGCGTCCCACTGAGTTGCGGATTGAGGGAACCCTCCTCGGAGGAGCGGTCCGAATATAAGGAATAAGGACCTGTGGAGAAACAGGTACCCAGTTCCGGGGGGTAGGGCCCGGCCACCCTACCTCAAAGAGAATATAAATAATCGGAAGGCCAGTTGTTCCGAAGTAACGGGGCCTATTTTGCTGGGCTAATCACCCGCAAAATAGTTATAATGATTCTGAGTTTATTAAGTGGCCTCGGACGGGATGGAAATCAACGGTCACGATATGGCACTCAAAAAGAAATACGATTGGCTTCATGGAACATAAAGAAACTTACGGGAAAGGAGGAATAGGTATCTACAGAGATGATGGCGTACCACGTGGACATCCTAGGCATTAGTGAAGTGAAGAGAAAAGGTAATGGAGAGCTAAGGCTGCCCAGGGACCATATCTTGATCTGTTCGGGAGTCCCGAAGGATACCAGAGCAAAGGAAGAAGTAGGTATTATTATGAAAGATAACATCTTCGCTAAGATTGAAGAATGGAACGCAGTATATTCTAGGATAATAACTATGCATATCGAAATATCATTCATGCATTTAGTTTGTATTCAGATATACGCCCCTACAGAGGATGCAGACATTCTCGATATAGAGCAATTTTATGCTGAATTAGAAAGTGAAATTGTTAAGGCACAAAATAAGAATAGAGAGATAATTATTATGGGTGATTTTAGTGAAAGAACAGTAAATGATTTCATAGAGTGATGGGAAAACATGGAGACGAGGAAGCCAAAAATACCAATGGTCAGAGGCTGATAGATTTTTGCGTTGACTTCGACCTACTGATTGGGAACTCTATTCCCCAGAAGATTACTTTTAGTACCCTAGGAACGAATGCTAACAGCGTCATATAGACTACTTCCTCTATAGCAGAAACATCAGAAGACTCTTCTCAGATGTAAAAGTCATCAGAGGAATGGAAATCGGCTCAGACCATATGTTGCTCATTGTGGATGCACAAATTTTGAAGCCTCGGAAAATACCAAAAAAAAATATACAAGAATGGATATTTTACAGCTGCAGAATCCACAAATTCAAGAAAGGTATGCGGCAGAAGTGGAAATAGAACTGCGGGAAATTAACCTTGATACACCAATAGATTGGATGTGGAAAAAAATCAAAGATAGGATCCTGAAAGTCGGAACATTGGTATGTGGAGAGAAATAAAGAAATATTTATCCAAGGTGAAAAGATCAGAATGGTGGAATGAAAGGGTAAAGGCAGCTATACAGAGGAAGAAAATTGCGTGAAATGGATATTGAAACAGCATAAACGATCAAACCTAGGAACTGTACGTCCGACGGAGGGAAGAAGCAAAATTAGTTGTACGAGAGGCTAAAAAAAAGAGCTGGGAAAAATTCGGAAGAAACCTACAAAGCCACTATAATGTAAACATCAAAATCTTCTGAAAAAGATAAAAACCCTGGACAGATGGTGAGAACATTACGCACGAAAGTTCGAAGATCCTCAGGGTCAAGAAAAGAAGAGGATAGAAAGCAGAACAGACAGAAGCACGGAATATGACGGTACCATATGGAAAGAAGAAGTCATACAGGCTATAGAGAAACCCAAAACAGAAAGATCAGCCGGAGGAGATTGTGTTTTCCCGGAGCTTATCAAATATGGAGGCAATGAAATTATTAAAGTTCTACAGGGTCTGTTTCAGAAAATATGTGACGAGAAATGTATCCCCAAAGACTGAGAATACAATGTCATTATCCCAATACATAAGAAAGAAAGTCAAAGCCATTGTGAAAACTATAGACCAATATGCTTGTCCCAAGTGGTCCATAAGTTATATACATCAGTCCTCGAGAAGAGATTCAGAGATTTATTGGAAAAGGACCTTGAAGAAGATCAAGCCGCTTTCACGCCTTTTAGACAGACCCAGGAACAAATATTTTCACTGAAGACAATCATAGGAAAAGGCGTGGGATAGGGATAAAAATGTATATTTGGCTTTTTTTAGATCTGCAAGCCGCTTTTGATTCAGTCCCAAGAGTCGAAATATGGAATGCATTAAAGATAAAAGACGTTCCTTTAGAACTTATAGAAGTCATAAAATCTTCGTATGAGGGCTCAAAGGGTAAAGTAAGGATAAATGGAGAGGAGTCTGGGAGCTTTGATATGAAACTAGGTGTTAAACAGGGAGATAGTCTAAGCCCTCTTTTCTTTGTTGTTCTGATGAACGAGGTATTGAAAATATGTAAAAGAAGGACGACACGAACAGTAGTAGGGAAATGGAACTTGAGAACAGTACTTGCTCAGACACTTCTCTATACCGATGACATTGTGCTCATAGCAGACTCCGTCCAAAATCTTCAGCAACCTGTAGTGGAATGGGAAGCGGAGCTGGAGAGAAAAGGCATGATTATAAATACAAGTAAAAGCAAAGTCATGCAAATTGGACGAGAACCTGAAAAGGTGCAGATTACTTACAGAGGACAAATCACAGAGACAGAAGAAGAATACATGTACCCAGGTACAGTTATTAGCAGAGATGTTAAAATTCAACAAGAAATATCTAATAGGATTAAAAAAACAAATACCATTTACTACCAGATCTGCAATACAGTTGTTGAGAAGCGTGAAGTTCAGAGAAAAGTAAAACTTCACATTTTAATGCAATTTACCTTCCTACCCTACTATACGGAAGTGAGAGCTGGGTCCTTCTAGACAAATTGAGGAACAGAATCACCGCCTCAGAAATGAAATATCTCAGAAAAGTAGCTGGCCGAACACGAAGGGAACACTTTAGGAATGCAAGAATAAGAGAGGAGCTAGAGGGTTAAACCACTAACTGAAATTCTAGAGAAGAGGCAATTGAAGTAGTTTGGACATATATGCCGAATGGATAAAGAAGCAATTTGCAAAAGAGCAAGAGGAAGGCCAAGGATGTCGTGGCAGGAAAATGTGGTTAGACTGGGAGAGAAGAGAGGAAAGATGTTGGATTC
>NW_027109708.1:373549-375856 GCF_000696795.3 Halyomorpha halys
AAGTTAATACATTTAATATATATGCTAAGAAAGTTAGGGCAAAGTCCCATAGCATAGTTGACTGATTCAATACCTATAACTAATCCAATGTTCTCCCTTTAAATATGAAAATTTAATTATTTGAAAATTGGATAAAGAAAAAATTAAGTAGTGATTAAGATAAATCAATATCATAGTAAACTATCAAGATCATCGATGCATCGTTGAAATACACAGTTAAATTTATAAATCCTTTCGATTTCCCAACTCTAAACGTAAGGCAAATATATGCACCCCACAGATTTCACTAAATGTTCCTAATGAGTTACTTCAGAAGTTCTAAACCATACCAGCTTTAGATATTGAATGTACAAAAATTCAAGAACATAGTTAAAATTCTCCCGCATCGTGTTCACCAACCTATCACTCTTTTAACTTGTTGGTTTTATTTGTGAGCCTAATTCTTCATTCTGGCGGTATTATTAGAAAAGGTATAATTGGAATGAACTTCTTGAGCTTCAAACATTGACAAGCAGTAACCTCGTTACTTGTTGCGAAAAGTTATAGATTCTTTTGAAATACATATATATACATATAATAAAGAAATATCATTAATAGTTTTTAATTTTAGCCTAAAATATGAAATTCCATAAAATACGATCATATAGAGTACATACACTAAATAAAATAATCCTATAAACGTAGTAGGCAGTGATAGCGTTTCAATTAAGTAATCGATATTCACATAAATAACCAACTTAACCTGCCTTATGTTATAACCTTTGGATTATTAATTTTCTCGTTTGTTACTACCGTTTATAATATTTATACCACCAATTTAATCCACTATTGAAGGAACACTAGCAGAAATGCTGCTGTATGTCATATTTTTATATAATATAGTTTATATAGTTTTATATAATGATGTGTGTTATATGTTTGCCACTTTTGGACAAGACTAAATTAAAAACTTCAACAATTCATCAAATTTGAAGCATTTATATGTGTTACAGTTACTTGTTCAATTATTATTCATTTATGTAACAATAATAATATTGATTTTTATCATACATACATTTTGAAATATTATTGAATTTACACGCCATAAATCTTAGTCTTTTAATAATTTATGGTGATTTGACTTACTAAAAGTTAGATGTTATATTGGGCTGAAAAGAATTATATTAAGATTCCAAAGGGATTCTGACTAGGATTCTTTGAGAGCTGTGCTAGACTAAATGATTACCTTAAACAGAATCATTACTCACTAAATGTTTGTTTTTTCCATGTATAATACCTGAATCAACCTGTTTTTTTGTGCTTAATTTAGGATTATGATGAGTTGTATGCTGATTTTGATTGTGAGCGTTTGCATCTGTTGTCACTGGAGATTCCAAAAATTAGAGGTAAGATCTGAAAGGAACAATTCATGAATGCAAGTTATTAATTTAGATACTCCAATCCACTATTTCACTCTAAACCAGCAAGTCTGGAGCAGAAATATACTAATAAATTAAAAAATACATTAGGTGCTACATGAATTTGGAGTATATTTATAAAGACACTGAAACATTAATATAAAATCAAAATTAATGAGATTCATATAGCTATGACAAAGAATAATAGTTATTATTGATTTTAATTATACTTAGTTTTTTATTGTATTCTTTACAAATAAAGACCAAATAGAGCACAATCCAATATATTGCCCTATGATGAGAATTGCGGGAAATCATATTTTGGAACCTTGAAACAGTATCTTAAAAGAAGGGTATATCAACACAAATATTGTCGTACCTCTATAACAAAAACCATAACAAACCTGACCACACTTCTCTTACCACACTTTCCCGAAAAATATGACATA
Source organism: Halyomorpha halys (assembly GCF_000696795.3). NCBI lineage: Eukaryota > Metazoa > Arthropoda > Insecta > Hemiptera > Pentatomidae > Halyomorpha > Halyomorpha halys. The sequence continues at coordinate 375,396 of NW_027109708.1, forward strand.
AATTCAAATTTGATATACCAGCGTCATAAACACATAAGAAATAATTAACAACATTATAAATAGAAATTGAAAAATTATGAATACAACAACTATATAAATAGACAGAATACAAAACAGAAATAACAGACTGAATACCTGCTTTGTATCTTTTATCAAAAATCATAATAAATAATTCTTGCAAGGTTTAGTTATATTTTAATATTGATCTATTCTTACAGCGATGCGATATCTCTGGACTTCATCAAAACTCACTTGATTATGATGAACCCCCTCCTGATTATAATCTTATAATGTCTATGGAAATGAATGAGTGCAGTGAAGAAAATGACCCAGAATTGCCTAGTTATGAAACAGCTTTGAAACTTTCTTGTCAGGATTAGGTATAGTATTCAGAGTATCTTCATCTTTCCACTAAAGTCTCATGGATAATTTAAAATTTACTGGTTTGTATAAGAGACATT
>NW_027109708.1:376406-376871 GCF_000696795.3 Halyomorpha halys
CCTTTAAATATGAAAATTTAATTATTTGAAAATTGGATAAAGAAAAAATTAAGTGGTGATTAAGATAAATCAATATCATTGTAAACTATCAAGATCATCGATGCATCGTTGAAATACACCGTTAAATTTATAAATCCTTTCGATTTCCCAACTCTAAACGTAAGGTAAATATATGCACCCCACAGATTTCACTAAATGTTCCTAATGAGTCACTTCAGAAGTTCTAAACCATACCACCTTTAGATATAATAAAATAATCCTATAAACGTAGTAGGCAGTGATAGCGTTTCAATTAAGTAATCGATATTCACATAAATAACCAACTTAACCTGCCTTATGTTATAACCTTTGGATTAATAATTTTCTCATTTGTTACTACCGTTTATAATATTTATACCACCAATTTAATCCACTATTGAAGGAACACTAGCAGAAATGCTGCTGTATGTCATATTTTTATATAAT
>NW_027109708.1:377236-379703 GCF_000696795.3 Halyomorpha halys
TATATTGGGCTGAAAAGAATTATATTAAGATTCCAAAGGGATTCTGACTAGGATTCTTTGAGAGCTGTGCTAGACTAAATGATTACCTTAAACAGAATCATTACTCACTAAATGTTTGTTTTTTTCATGTATAATGCTTGAATCAACCTGTTTTTTTGTGCTTAATTTAGGATTATGATGAGTTGTATGCTGATTTTGATTGTGAGCATTTGCTTCTGTTGTCACTGGAGATTCCCAAAATTAGAGGAAAGATCTGAAAGGAACAATTCATGGATGCAAGTTAGTAATTTAGATACTCCAATCCACTATTTCACTCTAAACCAGCGAGAGTCTGGAGCAGAATTATATTAATAAATTAAAAAATACATTAGGTGCAACATGAATTTAGAGTGTATTTATAAAGACTCTGAAACAATAATATAAATTCGAAATTAATGAGATTCATATAGCTATGACAAAGAATAATAGTTATTATTGATTTTAATTATACTTAGTTTTTTATTGTATTCTTTATCATTACAAATAAAGACCAAATAGAGCACAATCCAATATAGTGCCCAATGATGAGAATTGCGGGAAATCCTATTTTGGAACCTTGAAACAGTATCTTAAAAGAAGGGTATATCAACACAAATATTGTCGTACCTCTATAACAAAAGCCATAACAAACCTGACCACACTTCTCTCACCACACTTTCCAGAAAAATATGACATAAATTCAAATTTGATATACCAGCGTCATAAACACATAAGAAATAATTAACAACATTATAAATAGAAATTGAAAAATTATGAATACAACAACAATATAAATAGACAGAATACAAAACAGACTGAATACCTGCTTTGTATCTTTTATCAAAAATCATAATAAATAATTCTGCAAGGTTTATTTATATTTTAATATTGATCTATTTTTACAGCGATGCGATTTCTCAGGACTTTATCAAAACTCACTTGATTATGATGAACCCCCTCCTGATTATAATCTTGTAATGTCTATGGAAATGAATGAGTGCAGTGAAGAAAATGACTCAGAATTGCCTAGTTATGAAACAGCATTGAAACTTTCTTGTTAGGATTAGGTATAGTATTCAGAGTATCTTCATCTTACCAATCAAGTCTCATGGATAATTTAAAATTTACTGGTTTGTATAAGAGACTTTGTTGAATTAATATTAATGATTTATTTAATCTTAAAAGTTACAAAAAATTACATTGAAGAATAAGGTGCAGATTTGGTATAAAGACTGTAACTCAATCTGCACATTTTATAGCCCTGACCAATGGCTCTATCCATAATGTTCCCTTCATTAACCTTCAATGGATGTTGTTGATCGCTGTGACTGTCTTTCCTGATTTACTATTCTCTTAAGTATCTTATTTCAATAATTTCAGAAATGTTCTGTATCAAGGTTCTCCAAACTACAGATCATTATCACCCTATGAGCACTACCATACCATACATACCACTTAAATGAAAAGTTAAAAAATCTATAGATTTGGAAACTATTTGACTAATGATTGTAATTTAAATCTCTTATCTTCATCATACATTGCACTTCAAAAATCCTCCTCTTGTCTGCAAAATTTAAAAAATTTTCTAAAACTTCCTACTACCCTAATTCTTTTCCTCAATCATGATCTAACCCCAAATATATATATATATATATATATATATATATATATATATGATATATGAATAATATAGATCATATATTTATATATATATATATATATATATCATAGATCATATATGTATATATATGAAATATACAGTTCGAAGATACATGAAACAATAATAGCCACAAGATTTTTATAAAATATAACCCTTACTAAGTCTTGTTACTGACCAATGGCTCTATCCATAATGTTCCCTTCATTAACCATCAATGGATGTTGTTGATCGCTGTGACTGTCTTTCCTGATTTACTATTCTCTTAAGTATCTTATTTCAATAATTTCAGAAATGCTCTGTATCAAGGCTCTCCAAACTACAGACTAAGTTTATTTAGATTAAATTGTAAAATTGACAATGTCTGAGATTTTAATTACAATCATTATTCAAATAGTTTCCAAATCTATAGATTTTTTAACTTGGTTCTTTTTTCTAGAAGGAAACATAGATATTACAGTGTCAGATATGGTTAGTATTAAAATTTTTTGCTAGTAAGATAATGTAGAGGAAAAATGGGACAGAGCCTACAACAATGATTTGTAGCCTCTATTGGATAGTAGTTAGAAACATTTTTACTATAGGTAACTTAAAACGAAGTCTGTTTGTCTGTGTGATGAGGAAGTAGTTCTTGGTATAACAATTGGATTAAATTAGTTTTAGCATTAAAAGGAGACTGACATGCAACACCACATCACAAGTTTTTGTTGTGTCCAGCAATGTGTGAGTTTTATAATTATAAGTGTAATTCATATATATATGTGTATATATGTGTATATATATATATATATA
>NW_027109708.1:379880-381489 GCF_000696795.3 Halyomorpha halys
ACTGTGTCATATACGCTTAGTATTAAAATTATTTGCTAGTAAGATAGGGTAGAGTAAAAAGGGGAGAGAGCCTACAACACTGACTTGTAGCCTCTACTGGATAGTAGTTAGATATATTTGTACTGCAGGAATCTTAAAAGGAACGGTCTGTGTGATGAGAAAAAGGTTCTTGGTATAACAATTGGATTAAATTAGTTTTAACATTAAAAGAAAACTCACATGTAACACCACATCACTAGTTTTTTGTTATGTTCAGCAATGTTTGAGTCTGATAATTGTAAGTGTAATTCATATATATATATATGTATATATTTATATGTGTATATTTTTTTTATAGCATGAATTCCTTGAATGGAATAGGAAACAATAAATATTTGGAAGTATTTAAAAGAGTAATTTATATAAATTTTATTAAATGATAAACATTAAAAAAGTTGGTCCCCTCAGATATCAATTAATTAAAATAATTTTCAAATTGATCTATCAACAGCGTAACCTTTAATGTAACAAAAGAATATTTAATTCACTTATATAAGTAATACACAATTGTTTTTATTAACAAAGCGGTAATGAAATAACATTTTTGATTAATAACAAGTAATTTTTATATTTAACAGATTTTATATCCAATAAACAAAAAATTATTGTCTTTTATAAATGTCAATTTAATTTTTAAATATTAAAATCTACTCGTTGAACAGTTTCATTTAGTATGATCACTGTACGGCCACAGTTGGAAACAGTTATGTAAGATTATTTAAGAAGGTAACATTAAGTAAACAAAAAGAGTTTAAATTGACCAAGAAACTAGTTACTAAATTATTGCTTTAGAATTCAGAACTAAAGCTTAGTCACATACTAAAATTGTAAAAACTTATGAAAGAATACTTGTCATATAAATGTTCCTATGGATGTTAAATGATTCTAAACAGCACAGAACATTATGATTAGGGTTAAGATTATGAATGAAGCCAAAACCCACTATAGTGCATGGTGTATAGTGTATACAACAGAGTTTTTAGGGTTATATTAAAGTTTATTTCTAAGTTATAGAAATAACTTTTATAATTCATTATGTTTCTGATTTTAATTTTAAAAGAACACACAAACAACACAAGAAACACAAAGAACTGTGAAATATTTTTAATTCTCAACTTAAATTTCAAGGTGATCTATTAAAGATAAGTCATTTTTATTCTCTTAATTAAATAACCATACGAAACTCTGGAAATATCTTAATTATTGTTTTATTTGTTGACAATTTCTAATTGATATTAATTTATTTTTTTATTTTTCTGTTTTGAAAATTATAAATTATAATTTAAAACTGTTTTTTTTCACTTTACTGTGGGATTTGTTTAATAGGAAAAAAAGTGAAACATTCTTATGTAAAAATTTAATCCTGAATGGTTTTAGCACGAATAAAAATATATCAACTCATTTTCTTCAAAAGAATGGTAGTAGTTTTAGTTACCATTAAAAATAACATAAGACTATACATTAATAAAACTTTATTTGTGGAATGTTATCTGTTAGTGTTTTATATATTTTATTTTATACCAGATCGGCCTGGTGGGCCGATAATAAAGTTTTATTTATATATATATAT
>NW_027109708.1:382209-383357 GCF_000696795.3 Halyomorpha halys
AATATAGTGTATTAGCTATTAGCTCTTTGGATAATGGTTTGATTAGGCATTCATTTGTTATGTTGTTAGTGACTAACTTGTTTTTGAATAAAAAGTATGTGCTACTGAGTATTGTGTAGTTTACTTTCTAGAATTTAATTAATAATTAACGTAAATAACACCTGGTGTCAGGTGAAAATTTGTCCAAAATGAATAATTTCAACACAAGACTCCCCCAATATGAAATATATAGTTCGAAGATACATGAAACAATAGTAGCCACAAGATTTTTGTAAAATATAACCCTTACTAAGTCTTGTTACTGACCAATGGCTCTATCCATAATGTCCCCTTCATTAACCTTCAATGGGTGTTGTTGATCGCTGTGACTGTCTTTCCTGATTTACTATTCTCTTAAGTATCTTATTTCTATAATTTCAGAAATGTTCTGTATCAAGGCTCTCCAAACTACAGACTGCAGATCATTATCACCCTATGAGCAATACCATACCATACATACCACTTAAATGAAAAGTTAAAAAATCTATAGATTTGGAAACTATTTGACTAATGATTGTAATTTAAATCTCTTATCTTATTTTAATAATTCCAGAAATGTTCCGTATGAAGGCTCTCCAAACTACAGACTATCACCCCATGAGTACTATCACTCTGGCCAGCTAAGTTTATTTAGATTAAATTGTAAAATTGACAATGTCTGAGATTTTAATTACAATCATTAGTCAAATAATTTCCGAATCTATAGATTTTTTAACTTTTCATTTAAGTGGTATGTATGGTATGGTATTGCTCATAGGGTGATAATGATCTGCAGTCTGTAGTTTGGAGAGCCTTGATACAGAGCATTTCTGAAATTATTAAAATCAGATACTTAAGAGAATAGTAAATCAGGAAAGACAGTCACAACGATCAACAACATCCCGTGAAGGTTAATGAAGGGAACATTATGGATAGAGCCATTGTTCTGTAATTTGTACTGCAGGAAACTTAAAAGGAATGGTCTGTGTGATGAGAAAAAAAGTTCTTGGTATAACAATTGGATTAAATTAGTTGTTAGCATTAAAAGAAAACTGACAAGCAACACCACATCACAAATTTTTGATATGTCTAGCAATGTGTGAGTTTGATAATTGTAAGTATTATTCATA
>NW_027109708.1:384472-386082 GCF_000696795.3 Halyomorpha halys
TTTGATTAGGCATTCATTTGTTATGTTGTTAGTGACTAACTTGTTTTTGAATAAAAAGGATGTGCTACTGAGTATTGTGTAGTTTACTTTCTAGAATTTAATCAATAATTAACGTAAATAACACATGGTGTCAGGTGAAAATTAGTCCAAAATGAATAATTTCAACACAAGACTCCCACCGCTCCAATTATACCAGAACATCTCAACTAAATGGCCGAAATGGAAACAAACCTTCATTCTCCATCTCAATGCCATTGAAAAATACAATTGTAAGGATGAAGAATTTAAGATTGCCATCTTACTAACACATATGGGTGAAGAAGCTATTGAAATTCACTCAATATTTCAAGGTAAGAAAACAACTTTAGATGATGTTATCAAAATGTTCGATGAGTATTGCATCCCCAATGTGAATCTGGCTATTGAATCATTTAAATTCAATAAAATTAAACACCAACAGGGGCAAACCTTTGATAATTATCTCACACAATTAAAATCCCAAGCTATAAATTGCAGCTTTGTCTGCTCTAATGCTGAGACATCCTTCTCTGACTGGATAATAATTGATCACATAGTCAGTAATCACAACGACATAGATGTTCAAAAAGCCTTGCTTAAAGAGACTAAAACACTTATATTAGATGAAGTTACCCAAATTTGTCGGGCAGCAGAAGTTGGAAAATCTTAGAGTCTAGAGATGGCTCATGGTAAAGAGATATAGCCTGACGTTAATAATATTCAATAAAATCAAGCTGCCGAAACCTACCCGTTATGTAACTGTCCATGAATATAAATGTAAAAAATGTACCACCCACCCACCTAGAATTTGCCCAGCCTATCGGAAAAGGTGTATTGTGTGTGGTGGGTTTGGCCATTCTAAAGAACGGTGTAGGTTTCAGAAAAAGAAGGCTGTAGTTAATGAGGTTGATGAAGATTCCTCATCATCTGAGTCAGTGTTTGACTGCAACATTTTATCGGATGTGAAGGCAATAACTTCTAACTTATGGAAAGAGTATATTAACATTAATGACATTCCTGTGCTGTTTAAGTTAGACACAGCTAGCGATATAAAAATTTTGCCGGTTAATATCTGGGAAAAAATTGGACAAAGTAAATTGTCTAAAACTTCAATCAAAGTAAAATCTCTTGGAGAATTTATTTCTAAACCTTTGGGTATTACAGTGTTAAAGACAGTATATAAGAATAAATCCCATAGTGCGGAGTTTGTAGTGATGAATGTTGACTCATCTCCGATATTGAGTGCTGCAACCTATGAGAAGCTGGGACTCATTAAATGGACATACACACTGTCTAATTTAAATGACTCTCCAAATAAGAGTTTAGATGAAGAACATCAATTTTTTACAATTAATAAAGATGTATTTTCAGGGTTAGGCAAAATACCCTTTGAAGTAAAAATAACCCTTAGTAATGATGCAGTACCCACGGTTAGACCTGCTAGTTATTGGTATAACAATTGGATTAAGTAAGTTTTTAGCATTAAAAGAAAACTGACATGTAACACCACATCACAAGTTTTTGTTATGTCCAGCAATGTGTGAGTCTGATAATTGTAAGTGTAATTCATATATATATATATATATATATGT